>NW_007143222.1:0-4471 GCF_000164805.1 Carlito syrichta | reverse complement strand
CCATGATCTCTTTCTGCAAATTGTTCTCTCTTTTGTGTCTGTAAGGACATATGTGATTGGATTTGGGGTCCACTCAGATAATCTAGAATAATCTCCCATTTTGGATATTAAACACATCTATGAAAACCCCTTTCCCTTGTTGGATAAGATTTACAGATTCCAAAAATGAGGACCAGATCATTTTGTGTGGCCATTATTCGGCTTACTGAAGAAAGGTTTATTATCATTAGTTATGATTGGTGGAGGTAGTAAGAGTAGTAATGATAGTAGTAATAGCAGTTGTACTATAAAAGTGGTATATTTATTTTATTTGCAAAAGGAAGAACAATGCAAGAAAAAGGCCATATTTTATGTGCCTTGGAAACTAACATCACAAAAGGAAGCATTATATGAAGCCCAAGACACATGCTATTTAAGAATCAAATATTAGATATTTGAGAACGTTTTCCTGATACTAAAAAAAAGGCAAAAGTTGAAAGGGAGTAAGCTGATATATTTGGGTCATTCTCTCTGTCTAACCATATCTTATATCTAATAAATAATAATAAAACAAACAATAAATATTATAGAGACACTGTTGCAAGTGATTTTCACCTATTTGCTAATTTAATAAACCCCATAGGGCACTATCCTGATCCTTGTTTTTTAGCTGAGGACATTGAAGCACAGATAAGTTGGCTAACTTTGTCAGTATTGTAGAATAACCAGGTGGGGGAGTCTTCCTTGGACCCAGGGCTCTGTCTGCAAAGCTCAGGCTCCCACCATTTCATAACACTACCCTTCATATGCTACAATCTCTGTAATTTTGGGAAATTTTAACTTCTGCATCTGTAAAATGATGACTAATGTTTCTCTACATTATAAAAATTAGAATCTGCTGTACTATTTTCCAAAAACCTTGCACAATGCTTCTGTGGAACCATTTAAAAGTGGGACCGTTTTGTTTCTCACTGACCAGGCCTGGCAAACTCCCAAAACACTGGTAGAATGTCAGCAGCAAGATTGCTTTCTCTCACCTTCGCTGAGAAATTCTCCTCGCCTTCTTCTTTCAGTCTTCCCTTTTGCCCAGTGTATTGCCCTGTGTCAGTATTTTGGGACTGGCGAACCTTAATTATTTCTCCAAAGTCTCCATCTTTAAATACAGTAACATGGGGGGGCAGAGCATCACCATATCAATTTTGTGGGACACGTTCATTCCATAGTGCAAACCTTTTCTTGGTTTCCCACTAACTCGTTGGATGGCTCTTGTTTTCATTTCCTGGCTTTCTCTCCCCAGTCTCTAAGCCACAATGCCTAAGACCCGGTATTCGGCCCTTCTCTATCTACACTCACTTCCAAGGTGAGCATATCCAGTCCCATGGTTTTAAACATTGTGACCTCCAAATTTACATTTCTGCGATCCCTTCTTTGGACTGTGATTTCATATAACTGTCTGCACAATAGCTAATGCCAATTAGCAGCCCAAGATCTATATTTACAAAACCAAACTTCTGATTTATATCTTTCACTAAATGTGTTTCTTCTATACATTTCTACATTTCAGCCTATGGCACTTTTATTCTATCAGTTGCTTGGCCTGTAATTGTAAAGCCATTCTAATCTCCTCTCTTTCCTTCACACCCCAGATCTATCAGCAAATCTGCTCTGCTCTGTCTTTAAATATACTTCAGATCTTATCTGTTCATCACCTCACCGCTATCACCTGTCAATCTGGCATCATCATCTTTTGTCTAAAGCCATAACTATTAAGTAGTCTCTGCCTCCTCTTTTGAGCCTCCCCAAAGAAGCCATGTGATCCTTTAAAAGGATGTTGTATCATTTCAATCATCTGCTCGACATCATTGTAGCATGATGGTTAACTTAAGTGTTAACTTGACTGGGTCATGGGATGTCCAGATATGTGGTCAAGCTTTATATTAGGGTGTGTCTGTGAGGGTATTTCTAGATGAGATTAGCATGTGAATTGGTGGACTAAGGAAAACAGGTGACTCTCCCCAGTATGGATGGATGTCCCCCAATCTATTGAGGGGCCTGCATAGAACAAAAAACAAACAGAGCAAGGAGGAATTTGCACTCTGCCTGGGTGCTGAGCTGGGAAATCTGTCCTCTGCCTTTGGCTTTCCTGGCGTTCAGGCTTTCAGACTTGAACTGCAATTTGCTCCATCAGCCTGCCAACTCTTGGTCCTTCAAATTACACCACTGGTTTTCCTGGGACACACTGGCTTCCCCAGATCTTGGGCTTTCTTGATCTTCATAGCCATGTGAGTCAATTCCTGTAGAAATCTCCTCTTATATGTGTCTCTATATATCGTCTACTGGCTTTGTTTCTCTGGATGAACCCTGACTATATACATGACTTCTCATCCAGATCCAGATCTAAGTCATTACCATGACCTACATGGCCATATGCAATCAGTCTCTGACACTTCTCTGATATTATTTCCTGGACTCTCAGCTCCCTCCACTCTGCTGGTGCCACTCTAGATTCCCATTTTTAAAAAATGTATCACATATGCCTTTGCCTCAGGGTTTATACACTTGTGTTTGTCTCTCCCCAGACCTCTTCAGATTAGCTTGACACTTTCTTTCTCTTTTTTCAGGTCTTTGATCAAATGAGATACTTTTAATTATTGTATTTTTAACATTTTACTTAACTAATTTAGTTAATTTTATTTTAATTGAAAAATAATAATTGTATATCTGTATGGAATTTCAAATTATTATAGCCATTATGGAAAACAGTATGAAGTTTCCTCCGAAAACTAAAAATAGGATTACCATATAATCCAGCAATCCCACTTCTAGGTATTTATCCAAAGGAATGAAAATCAGTGTGCTGAAGAGATACCTGCACTCCCATGTTCACTGCAGCATAATTCACAACAGATAACATATGGAAGCAAGCCAGGCTCTGTGGCTCAGCCTGTCATCTCAGAACTTTGAGGGGCCTAGGTGAGTGGATTGCCTGAGCTCGTGGGTTTGAGACTCACCTGGGCAACTTGGCAAGACCTCATCTCTAATAAATCAAAAATTAGCCGGGCGTGGTAGCGCAAGCCTGTAGTTCCAGCTACTTGGAAGGCTGAGGTGGAAGGATCGCCGGAGCCCAGCAGGTTGAGGCTGTGGTGGCCGGGAATTGCCACTGCACTCCAGTCTGGGTGACTTGAGTGAGACTCCAACTCAAAAAAAAAAAAAAGAAGATATGAAAGCAACCGAGGTGTTCATCATCAGATGAGGAAATGAAAATATGGGCTCTACACAATGAACTACTATTCCAATGTGATCTTATCAATCACTCTGTCTATTCTATACAAAATAACATTATTTCACTCTAATCTGTGCAGTCCCATTATGCTTTACACTCTCTGAACTTTTACTTTTTGAGGTAAAATTCATATAATACAATTAACCATTTTATTTTACTTTATTTTTTAATTTTTTTATTTTAAAGATGTGGGGTACAATTCAGGGTTAGGTATACAAACATTGATTATGCAGGTACCCTTGTTGATGAGACATGCCCCTCCCTCCCAAAATTAACCATTTTAAAGTGAACAATTCAGTGGCATTTAGTACATTCACAGTGTTGTGCAAACACCACCTCTGTCTCGTTTCCATGCATAACTTCACCCCCTAAGAAAACCCCATATTCATGGGGTAGTTATTCTATATTTCCTCATATCCCTTACCCTACACTCCTCAACCCCTGGTAATCACCAATCCCCTTCTGTCTCTATGGATTTACCTATTCTGTATGTTTCATATAAATGAAATAAAGTGCCATGTACTTTTTGTGTCTGACTTCTTGCACTTAGCCTAACATTTTGATGTTCATTCATATTATAGCATGTATTTCAGTACTTTCTTCCTTTTTTATGACTTGGCAAGATTACATTGTGTATATATTCACTACTTTTTAAAATCTGTTACTCATTGGATATTTGAGTGTTTCCATAGTGAGTGATACTGCTATTAACATTCCTATACAAGTAGTTTCTTGAGTACCTGTTTTCAATCATTCTGGGCACATACATGAGGGTAGAATTACTGAATTATATGATAATTTTATGCTTAACTTTCTAAGGAATCATCAAATTGTTTTCCACAGTGGTTGTACCATTTTACATTCCTACCAGCAATATATGAATGTTCAAATTCTCCTCATTCTTGCAAATACTTTTTTTCTTCCTTTCTTTTTTTTCTGTTATTATCATTCTGTCATCCTGGTAGTGTGAAGTGATGTGCCATTGTTTTGATTCACAGTCCTCTACCGACTGAAGAGGTTGAGTATTTGCTTTTCATGTATTTGTTACCATTTGTATATATTTTCAAGAAAATTGTTTATTTAAGCCCTTTGTTCCCCCCTCCTTTTTGTGTGTGAGTCAGAGTCTCACCCTGTTGCCCAGGTTGAAGTGGAGATCTTGACTCACTGCAGCCTTGACCTCCTGGGCTCAGGTGACCCTCCTGTCTCAAC
>NW_007143221.1:0-753 GCF_000164805.1 Carlito syrichta | reverse complement strand
CGTGCAAACGGAAATTTAAGGATTACCAAGTTCATCTTAAGACCAAAGTTACTTCCAAATATGACAGTATGATTCTTTTTTATGGGAAACTGGCTTTAAATGTCCCGAGGATCCAAGGGACTTGTACTACCAAATACCCAAATACAACTGTCAAGAGGACCAGAATGTTACTGGAGTCCTGAAATGACTGATTCATAATACCCACAAGCCAAATATCTCTGAAACATGAGACGAGCTTGATGCCTTGATTCTTGTTTTTACCACAACAAGACATGCTGAGAATTTTTGGGATTGTGAACTAGTGTATCACAGATTCCTTATTCCTCTTTGCCGAGGGGCTGTGTAATGTCCTGTATATAAGGACTCCCATTCCCCAGAATCCTGTTTGGAAACTCTGATTCTTGTTTTGCCATTATCAAGATGTCATGATGATATTGTGATGGACGAACTGTGTAAAAGAGGTTTCCTAGTTCTCCTTAACTAGAGATCATATAGATTCTGCATATGAGGACTGCTATTACCTATGTTCCAGCTTCTAAACCCTCATTCTTGTTTAGCCCACAATAGATGGCCTGTTGATTTTAAGGACTGAGGACTGCTATAACCCTGATTCTTTTTCACCCTTGGCAAGGTGCTGTGTATTTTCCTGCATATTAGAACTCTCATTAGATACATCCTGTTTTGAAACTCTGATTCTTTTTAGAACTTTCCAAGATGCTTGTAGATTTTTTGGACTGAGGACTCGTGTAATCC
>NW_007143220.1:0-761 GCF_000164805.1 Carlito syrichta | reverse complement strand
GATCCAAGGGACGTGTACTACCAAATACCCAAATACAACTGTCAAGAGGACCAGAATGTTACTGGAGTCCTGAAATGACTGATTCATAATACCCACAAGCCAAATATCTCTGAAACATGAGACGAGCTTGATGCCTTGATTCTTGTTTTTACCACAACAAGACACGCTGAGAATTTTTGGGATTGTGAACTAGTGTATCACAGATTGCTTATTCTTCTTTACCGAGGGGCTGTGTAATGTCCTGTATATGAGGACTCCCATTCCCCAGAATCCTGTTTGGAAACCCTGATTCTTGTTTTGCCATTATCAAGATGTCATGATGATATTGTGATGGACGAACCGTGTAAAAGAGGTTTCCTAGTTCTCCTTAACTAGAGATCATATAGATTCTGCATATGAGGACTGCTATTACCTATGTTCCAGCTTCTAAACCCTCATCCTTGTTTAGCCCACAATAGATGGCCTGTTGATTTTAAGGACTGAGGACTGCTATAACCCTGATTCTTTTTCACCCTTGGCAAGGGGCTGTGTATTTTCCTGCATATTAGAACTCTCATTAGATACATCCTGTTTCGAAATTCTGATTCTTTTTAGAACTTTCCAAGATGCTTGTAGATTTTTGGGACTGAGGACTCGTGTAACCCAGATTCCTTATTCTTTCTTAGCAATGGATCATGTAGTTGCCTGTAAATATGACTCCATTTTCCAGATTCATGCTCGAAAACACAATGATTCGTGTTTAGCCCATAGCAAGATGACCT
>NW_007143219.1:0-605 GCF_000164805.1 Carlito syrichta | reverse complement strand
TCCGGAATCTACATAGTCTCTTGATAAAGGTTAATCAGCAATCTTGGGCTTCTGGGTCCCCACATTTTTCAGAACTCCTTGCTCCATGGATATGCTAAGTCTGTTATTACAGATCCTCAGGATTTTTCTGTTCCTCTTGTTAGTTGTATTCAAGGATTTGGCCCTAGAAATCTTTTTGTTTCCTGGGACCATCTACGACCATAATCATATTTCCTGCAAAAAAAGGTACATTGGTACAAAATTCCTCGATTCATGTGACCTCAAAGTATAGAAAATACTTGTGGGTGGGTAGGTAGGAATTGGGGTTTTGGGTTTGGAATATTCCACATTTTGGGAAGGTCTTGTGAAGGGGAACCAGGAATCTTGAATTCCAGTTCCCAAAGAAAAATATGGACGTCTTTCTCTTGATATCGAGGAAAATGCAATTCTCGGTAACCAGGAACTATCTCGGCATCCTGCAGAGTGAAGCAGGAAGCTGGGTAATGGAGGTCGTCATATACATGAAACTACACATCATATTACTAAGGAACTATAAGGAATCTTCCTTATATGAGTCCTCAATACCAAAAACACCTGGCCGTCTTCCTAAGACTTAATCACGAATC
>NW_007143218.1:0-393 GCF_000164805.1 Carlito syrichta | reverse complement strand
AAAAAAAAGGTACATGGGTACAAAATTCCTCGATTCATGTGACTTCAAAGTATAGAAAATACTGGTGGGTGGGTAGGTAGGAATTGGGGTTTTGGGTTTGGAATATTCCACATTTTGGGAAGGTCTTGTGAAGGGGAACCAGGAATCTTGAATTCCAGTTCCCAAAGAAAAATATGGACGTCTTTCTCTTGATATCGAGGAAAATGGAATTCTCGGTGACCAGCAACTATCTCGGCATCCTGCAGAGTGAAGTAGGAAGCTGGGTAATGGAGGTCGTCATATACAGGAAACTACACGTCATATTTCTAAGGAACTATAAGGAATCTTCCTTATATGAGTCCTCAATACCAAAAACACCTGGCCATCTTCTTAAGACTTAGTCACGAATCAGGT
>NW_007143217.1:0-706 GCF_000164805.1 Carlito syrichta | reverse complement strand
GAGGCGATGAAACTGTAGTCGCATGGCTAGGGGCGGTTCCTCCAGGCATTAACATCTCCAGTCGCCAACCGTCCTTGATATTGTCCTGATAAGGGCTTTCTGTACTCAGAGACTTAAAGGTAGACATTAAGCAAGAAGGCTGGTAATTATTAAAAGCAGAATAAAAACAAATAGGGAGGGAGTTGGAATGTCCTTCATAAGAAAAATTACTATTAGTAACAAGTTTGACTTGAGCACGAAATAAAGCAGGCTCTCCCCTTTTCCTGTAAGAAGCTTCCATTTTATCAGAGGTTGTATACTTTCTTCTGGATCTCAATGTCTAGCCATAGCTGAATAGCCTGAAGAGTTCAAATTTAAATGATTAATAACAAATAAAGTGTGATTCAAGATGTGGTGAGGAGAGCTATACTTGAACTCACCCTCTTATAACTTAATTGATTTTTTAAAGTTTGGTGAACTCTTTCAACTATGGCTTGACCTTGTGGATTGCGGGGAATTTCTGTGGAATGAGAAATATAAAAATTGGGAGTAAAATTGCTGGAAATATTTAGATGTATATACAGGACCGTTTGTTGGTTTGCAGTTGCTCTGGCATACCTAGCTGTGAATGGCAAAAGAATAAATGTTGTACCACGTCCTTGTAGGCTTCTTCCAGTTTTTGCTGAAGCTAACCTACATGAAAAATGTATCTACAGTCACATGCAAT
>NW_007143216.1:0-830 GCF_000164805.1 Carlito syrichta | reverse complement strand
CCATTTTATCAGAGGTTTTATACTTTCTTCTGGATCTCAATATCTAGCCATAGCTGAATAGCCTGAAGAGTTCAAATTTAAATGATTAATAACAAATAAAGTGTGATTCAAGATGTGGTGAGGAGAGCTATACTTGAACTCAACTTCTTATAACTTAATTGATTTTTTAAAGTTTGGTGAACTCTTTCAACTATGGCTTCACCTTGTGGATTGTGGGGAATTTCTGTGAAATGAGAAATATAAAATTGGGAGTAAAATTGCTGGAAAGATTTAGATGTATATGCAGGACCGTTGTTGGTTTTCAGTTGCTCTGGCACACCTAGCTGTGAATGGCAAAAGAATAAATGTTGTACCACGTCCTTGTAGGCTTCTTCCAGTTTTTGCTGAAGCTAACATAACTTGAAAAAATGTATCTACAGTCACATGCAAATAAGACAATTTTCCAAAGCTGGGAAAATGAGTTACATCCATTTGTCATAGCATGTTTGGTCTCAGTCCTCGAGAGTTGACTCCTCCTGGAGCTGGAACAAAAGTGTTTTAATTCTCAGAGAGTAAACTGAATGTAAATTGTTTACAATCCTCTGGGCTTAAAGGTATAGTAAAGAAACAATTCTGTAAATCAATAACATAATATTAAAGTTAACAGGTATAGCAATACAACTGTAAAACTCCATGGCTCCCATAGTAGTGTTAACAGCTCTTAAATCCTGTAAAATATCTATATACCAGATTTTTTCTTAATTACAAAACTTGGGCCTTTTATTTACTTGGACAGGTTCCTGAATTCCCTGTCGTCTTTGCCAAGTCCCTCAAAGGGATCATAGCCCATG
>NW_007143215.1:0-756 GCF_000164805.1 Carlito syrichta | reverse complement strand
TTGTGGATTGTGGGGAATTTCTGTGGAATGAGAAATATTAAATTGGGAATAAAATTGCTGGAAAGATTTAGATGTATATGCAGGACCGTTGTTGGTTTTCAGTTGCTCTGGCATACCTAGCTGTGAATGGCAAAAGAATAAATGTTGTACCACGTCCTTTGTAGGCTTCTTCCAGTTTTTGCTGAAGCTAACCTAACATGAAAAAATGTATCTACAGTCACATGCAAATAAGACAATTTTCCAAAGCTGGGAAAATGAGTTACATCCATTTGTCATAGCATGTTTGGTCTCAGTCCTCGAGAGTTGACTCCTCCTGGAGCTGGAACAAAAGTGTTTTAATTCTCAGAGAGTAAACTGAATGTAAATTGTTTACACTCCTCTGGGCTTAAAGGTATAGTAAAGAAACAATTCTGTAAATCAATAACATAATATTAAAGATAACAGGTATAGAAATACAGCTGTAACACTCCATGGCTCCCATAGTAGTGTTAACAGCTCTTAAATCCTGTAAAATCTCCATATACCAGATTTTTTCTTAATTACAAAACTTGGGCCTTTTATTTACTTGGACAGGTTCCTGCATTCCTTGTCGTCTTTCCCAAGTCCCTCAAAGGGATCATAGCCCATCTACAGCATTTCTGTTGAAGCTTTATCATTAGGGCTCTATAAATGCATGCTTATTTGAGCAAAAATATCTCTTCCCCATAATGTAAAGGGGATAGATGGAATAACGTATGGGCAAAAAGTTTTTGAAGG
>NW_007143214.1:0-1127 GCF_000164805.1 Carlito syrichta | reverse complement strand
AAAGTTTTTAGTCGAGTAGACCCAGTAACTGGTGACAATATACCATATAAGTTAGCTATACCTTGCTTAATCAGACAATCTCCGCTAGTGTGTCTGACATGACCACAGTTAAAGCAAGACTGCAATGAGATATTCTTTTGTTTATTACTTATATACTTTTACTTATATAAATTATTTATATATTGTTTATGTATTACTTATATTATTTTTTACTTATATATTATTTATATTGCTTATATTGCTATATATATACCGCTTATATTGCTTATATTAATTATTTTATTTATATTACTTATATATTTACATATTACTTATGTATGACTTATATTATTTATATTACTTATATATTCTTTATATACATAGCTTATATTGCTTATATATATATTACTTATATACATTACTTATATTACTTATATCCCTTATACTTTACTTATATACATTTGTTTATTATTACTTGAGCTTTCTACATTTCCATAAAGAAAAGAAAAGTGTGTCTAAGTTCAGCCTTTTTTTCAGTATTCTTAATTTTTAAGGAAAACTTTAGATAGAGGTGCAGCAAGGGTGGCAAGAAGGAAGGACTTTTAACCATCATAATTATTGTTAGCATTGTTTGATATAATCAATTATATTGCCAGTCTTTTTTATCAGTCTTATTAAAGCCTAATAAATGTTATTAGCATTTTTAACAGCCAATTGTTTTACTAATAAGGTCTTCAACTACTTTGTTTATGGCTAACTTTCCTACTGCATCAGTCAATCTAGCAGTGAACTCTTCATATGGCTCATCTGATCTTTGCTTTACAGTGGTAAGGCCAGGCATGGTATGATCGGGAGAAGGTAGCCGCTTCCAGGCTATAACACTTAAATCACTCACAGCCATAAGTACATCTGTATGCAATTGTGCTTGAGCCTGGGTATTACAATATTCTCCTACTCCCATATACATATCCAAGGTGACATTACCCCGTTCTGGACTTCGTTTAGTAAGATTCTGCTCTACAACTTTCCTTTTAACTAACTCTTTATACTCCATTTTCCATAGCACAAATTGTCCTCCTGTCAAACATCCTTTAGCCACTTGAAACCAATCATAAGTAGTCATCCACCAGCACGTAGCCCATCTAAGA
>NW_007143213.1:0-9296 GCF_000164805.1 Carlito syrichta | reverse complement strand
CTACAAATAAAGTACAAATGGAAACTTAAGGATTACCAAGTTCATCTTAAGACCAAAGTTACATCCAAATATGGCAATATGATACTTTTTTTTCCGGTAGTCTGGCCTTAATTGTCCCGAGGAACTTAAAGGACTTGTACTACCAGATACCATATTACAACTCTCAAGAGGACCAGAATGTTGCTGGAGTCCTGAAATGACTGATTCAAAATACCCACAAGCCAAATATCTCTGAAACATGACACGAGCTCTAAGCCTTCCTTGTTGTTTATACTGCAGCAAGACACGCCTAGAATTTTTCAGATTCTGGGCTTGGGTATCACAGATTCCTTTTTCTTCTTTACCGAGGGGCCGTGTAATGTCCTGAATATGAGGACTCCCTTTCCCCACAATCCTGTTTGGAAACCCTGATTCTGCTTTTGCCATCAGCAAGATGTCATGTATATATTGTGATGGAGGAACCGTGTAAAAAAGGTTTCTTAGTTCTCCTTAGCTAGAGATCAAAAACATTCTGCATATGAGGAATGCTATAACCTATGTTCCAGCTTCTAAACCCTGACTCTTGTTTAGCCCACATCAGATGGACTGTTGACTTTACACTAACGACTGCTATAACCCCAATTGTTTTTTCTTCCATTGAAAGTGGCTGTGTATTTTTCTGTATATTAAGACTCTCATTACATACATCCTGCTTCGAAACTCTGATTCTTTTAGACTTTCCAAGATGCTCTGTAGATTTTTGGGATTGAGGACTGGTGTTACCCAGATTCCTTATTCTTTCTTACCACAAGGTCATGTAGTTGCCTGTAAATAAGGACTCCACTTCCCAGATTCATGCTCGAAATCACCATGATTCGTGTTTAGCCCATAGCAAGAGGCCTTAAGCTTTGTTGAGATTGAGAACCTGAGTAACGCAGGTTCCTTATTCTTACTTAGCAATAGGCAGTGAAGTTTACTGTATGTGAGGACTCCCTTTACGCAGCTTCTACTTCAAAAATTTCATTTGTGGTTACCACTTTGGAAGACGGCCTGTAGTTTTGAGACTGAGGATTCATACAAGGAAGATTCCTTATACTTCCTTAATAATATGACGTGCAGTTTCCTGAATATGACGACCTCCATTACCCAGCTTCCTGCTTCACTCTGCAGGATGACGAGACAGTTCCTGATGACCGAGAATTCCAGTTTTGTGAATATCAAGAGAAAGACGTCAATAATGTTCTTTGGAAACTGGCATCCTAGATTCCTGGTTCCCCTTCACCAGACCTCCCCAAAATGTGGAATATTCCAAACCCAAATCACAATTCCTACCTGCCCACCCACGAGAACTTTCTGTACTTTGAGGTCACCTGAATCGAGGAATTTTGTACCAATATACCTTTGATTCTGGGGAATATGATTGTGGTAGTAGATGGTCCCAGGAAGCAAAAGGATTTCTAGGGTGAAATACTTAAGTACAACTAACAAGAGGACCAGAAAGATCCTGAGGATCTGTAATTACAGATTTATCATATCCACGGAGCAAGTAGCTCTGAAAATGTAGGGATACAGAAGCCCAGATTGCTGATTAAACCTTATCAAGAGGCCCTGTAGATTCCGGAAAATGAGAATCACTAGAACGGGATTTCCTTTTAATTCTCAGTAAGATACCCTGATTTTTCCTGTCGATTTGGATTACAAATTCAGTATATCAAAAGACAGACGCCCAGAAGTTTCCTAGGTTCGTGCATTCCAAGATTCCTGGTCCGATTAAAAGTATGTAGTAAACATTTGGCAAGTGTAAAACCCTTGTCCCTTCTCAATATAAAAAGAGACACGGAATGGGAAGGATTACAGAATTCACCATAAGACCAGAGTTACATCCAAATATGGCAAGAAGATTCTTTTTGTCCTGGAGTCTGGCCTTAGTTGTTCTGAGGAACCTAACGAACTTGGAGTGCCCAATACCATTTACAATTTTTAAGAGTACCAGAATGTTGCTGGAGTCCTGAAATGACCGATTCATAATATCCAAATGTTAAATTGCTCTGAAATATTTGGGGAGCTCGAAGATATGTTTTTTGTTTGTCCCATAGCAGACAACCTGGGAATTTTTAGGATTGAGGGCGAGTACAACAATCATTCTTTATTAGTACTTAGTTGGAGGCCATGTAGTGTCCTGTATGTGAGGACTCTCTTTCCCTTGACTCCTGTTTTGAAACCCTGATTCTTGTTTAGCCCTTATTAAGAAGTCATGTAGATTATTTGATCCAGGAACTGTGGATAACAGATTTCTTCTCTTATATTAGCACAATGCCATGTAGTTTTCTGTATATGAGGATTGCTACTACCCACATACATGCCTCGAATCCCTGATACTTCTTTAGCCGTCAGCAAGATGCCCTGTAGATTTTCAGGACTGAGGACTCGTATAACTCAGATTCCTAATTTTTAGCAACAGCCGTGCAGTTACCTGTATATGAGTACTCATGTTCACAGATATATGTGTCAAAAGCTTGATTCTGGTTTACATCATCGGAAGACGCCATATATTTATGGAGATTGAGAAAACATGTCACCTACATTCCTTATTCTTTCTTAGGAAAAATCAGTGCATTTGTCTGTATATGAAGATTTCATTTCCCTAGTTATGCTTCAAAAACCCAAATTCGTGTTTACCCCTTAGCAAGAAACCCTGATGTTTTATTGGGATGGAGGACACGTGTAAACCAGATACCTTATTCTCCTTTAGCAATAGACAGTGCAGTTTCCTGTATATGAGGACTCCCGTTATCCAGATTCCTACTCCCAAAACCCGATTGGTGGTTATCTCTTAGCAAGATGGTCTGTATATTTTTGGGATGGAGGGCTCGTGTAACTAAGATTCCTTATTCTTCCGTAGCAACAGGTCGTGTAGTGTTCTGTATATGAGGACTCCCATTACTGAAATTCTTGCTTCATTCTCAGCAAGACGCCAAGATATTTCCTGGTGACCTAGAATTCCAGTTGCTTGGATATCAAGATAGACTCCCATAAAATTCTTGAGTATTTGGAACGCAAGATTCCCGTTCCGTTTTCAAAAAACACACTAAAAATGTGGTGACATACAGGCCCAGATTGCTGATTAAACCTTATCAAGAGACTTTATAGATTTAGGCGATTGAGAACACCAAGAACCGTATTCCCTTTCCATTCTCAGCAAGATTCCATGAATTGTCTTGTCCATGTATATTCCAAAACTCTGTGTACAAAAATGCGAATGCCCAGATGTGTCTTAGGGACATGGAATATATGGATCCTGGTTACATTTTAATAATTCGTACTAAATATTTGGCAACTGAAAAATCCTCGGCCCCTGTACAAATAAAGTACAAACTGAAACTTAAGCATTACCATGTTCATGTTAAGACCACAGTTACATCCAAATATGGCAAGATGATACTTTTTCCAGGATACTGCCCTTAAGTGTCCCGAGAAACCTAAGGTACTTATACTACCAGATACCCGATTACAACTGTCAAGAGGACCAGAATGTTGCTGGAGTCCTGAAATGACTGATTCATAATACCGACAAGCCAAATATCTCTGAAACATGAGACGAGCCCGATACCTTGATTCTTGTTTATACCGCAGCAAGACACCCTAAGAATATTACAAATTGTGGACTAGTGTATCACAGATTCCTTATTCTTCTTTACCGAGGGGCCATTTAATGTCCTGCATATGAGGACTCCCATTCCCCAGAATCCTGATTGGAAACACCGATTGTTGTTTTGCCATTTGCAAGATACCATGTAGATATTGTGATGGAGGGACCATGTAAAAGAGGTTTCTTAGTTCTCCTTAGCTAGAGATAATGTAAATTCTGCATATGAGGACTGCTATTACCTATGTTTCACCTTCTAAACCCTGATTCTTCTTTAGGCCACAGCAGATGGTCTGTTGATTTGAAGAAATGCAGACTGCTATAACCACGAATCTTTTTCTACCTTGTGAAGGGGCTATGTATTTTGCTGTATATTAGGACACTCATTAGATGCAACTCTGATTTTTTTAGATCTTTCAAAGATGCTATGTAGATTTTTGGGATTGAGGACTCGTGTTACCCAGATTCCTTATTCTTTCTTAGCAAAAGATCATGTAGTTGCCTGTAAATAAGGACTCCATTTTTCCCGATTCATGCTCGAAACACCGTGATTCGTTTTTAGTCCATAGCAAGATGCTCTGTAGATTATTGGGATTTAGAACCCGAGAAATGCAGATTCCTTATTCTTACTTAGCAAAAGGCAGTGAAGTTTCCTTTATGTGAGGACTCCCATTACCCAGATTCCTTCTTCAAAAACCTGATTCGTGGTTACATCTTATGAAGACGGCCTGTAGTTATTGGATTGAGGACTCATATAAGGAAGATTATTTATACTTCCTTAGCGATATGACGTGTAGTTTCCTGTATATGATGACCTCTATTACCCAGCTTCCTTCTTCACTCTGCAGGATGCTGAGACAGTTCCTGGTGATCGAGCATTCCAGTTTTTTGGATATCAATAGAAAGACGTCCATAATGTACTTTGGGAACTGGAATCCAAGATTCCTGGTTCCCTTTCACAAAACCTCCCAAAAAGGTGGAATATTCCAAAACCAAAACCCCAATTTCTACCTGCCCACCTACAAGAATTTTTTGTACTTTGAGGTCACCTGATTCTAGGAATTTTGTACCAATGAACCTTTTAATTCTGGGGAATATGATTATGGTCGTAGATGGACCCAGGAAACAAAAGGATTTCTTGGGCTAAATCCTTGATTACAACTAGCAAGAGGACCAGAAAGATCCTGAGGATCGGAAATGATAGATTTAGAGTATCCTCGGAGCAAGTAGCTCTGAAAATGTAGGTACCCAGAAGCCCAGATGTTTGATTAAACCTTATCAAGAGGCCCTGTAGATTCCGGAAAATGAGAACTCCTAGAACCGGATTTCCTTTTAATTCTCAGTAAGATACCCTGATTTTTCCTGTCGATTTGGTTTCCAAATTCAGTATATTAAGAGACAGATGCCCAGAAGTTTCCTAGGATCGTGGATTCCATGATTCCTGGTTACCCTTAAAAGTACGTAGTAAACATTTAGCAAGTGCAAAACAGTTGTCCCTTCTCAAAATCACAAGAGACATGGAAGGGGAAGGATTACAGTGTTCACCTTAAGACCAGAGTTACATCCAATTATGGCAAGAAGATTGTTTTTGTCCTGGAATCTGGCCTTATTTGTTTGGAGGAACCCAACGGACTTGGAGTGCCCAATACCACTTACAAATTTGAAGAGGACCAGAATGTTGCTGGAGTCCTGAAATGACCGATTCATAATATCGGAATGCTAAATTGCTCTGAAACATTTGGGGAGTTCGAAGATCTGTTTCTTGTTTGTCCCATAGCAGACAACCTGGGAATTTTTTGGATTGAGGGCGCGTAGAACAATGATTCTTTATTCGTACTTAGTTGGAGGTCATGTAGTGTCCTGTATGTGAGGACTTTCTTTTGTTGATTCCTGTTTTGAAACCCTGATACTTGTTTAGCCTTTAGTAAGAAGTCATGTAGATTTTTTGATAGAGGAACCATGGAAAACAGATTTCTTCTCTTTTATTAAAAAGAGGCCATGTAGTTTCCTGTATATGAGGATTGCTATTACCCACATTCATGCCTCGAATCCCTAATTCTTCTTTAGACGTCAGCAAGATGCCCTGAAGATTTTCAGGACTGAGGACTCATATAACCCAGATTCCTTATTTTAAAAAACAGACGTGCAGTTACCTGTATATGAGTTCTCCTGTTCACAGGTTCATGCGTCAAAAACTTGATTCTTGTTTAGATCTTAGGAAGACACCGTATATGATTTTGGAGTTTGAGAAAACATTTCACCCACATTCCATATTCTTTCTTAGGAAAAGTCAGCGCATTTGTCTGTATATGAGCATTTCATTTCCCTAGTTCATGCTTCAAACACCCAAATTCGTGTTTAGCCCTTAGCAAGAAACCCTGAAGTTTTATTGGAATGGAGGACACATGTAAACCAGATTCCTTATTATCCTTTAGCAATAGACAGTGCAGTTACCTGTATATGAGGACTCCCATTATCCAGATTCCTACTCCCAAAACCTGAATGGAGGTTATCTCTTTGCAAGACGGTCTGTAGGTTTTTGGGATGGAGGCCTCGTGTAAACAATATTCCTTATTCTTCCATAGCAACAGGTGGTGTAGTGTTCAGTATATGAGGAGTCCCATTACTAAAATTCCTGCTTCATTCTCAGCAAGACGACAAGATATTTCCTGGTAACCTAGAATTCCAGTTGCTTGAATATCAAGAGAAAGACTCCCATAAAATTATTGAGGAATTGGAACCCAAGATTCCTAGTCCTTTTTCAATAGACACACTAAAATAGTGGCGACATAGAAGCTCAGATTGCTGATTAAACCTTATCAAGAGACTTTGTAGATTTAGGCGATTGAGAACTCCAAGAACCAGATTCCCTTTCCGTTCTCAGCAAGATGCCCTGAATTTGCCTGTCCAAGTGGATTCCAAAATTCTGTGTACAAAAATACAGATGCCGAGATGTTTCCTAGGGACTTGGAATCCATGAATCCTGGTTACATTTTAATAATTCGTACTAAATATTTGGAAACTGCAAGACCCTCGGGCCCTCTACAAATGAAGTAAAAGCATAAACTTAAGGGATTACCAAGTTCATCTTAAGACCAAATGTTACATCCATATATGGCAATATGATACTATTATTCCGGGACTCTGGCCTTAATTGTCCCAAGGAACTTAAGGGGTTTGTACTACCAGATACCAGATTACAACTCTCAAGAAGACCAGAATGTTGCTGGAGTCCTGAAATGACTGTTTCATAATACCCACAAGCCAAATATATCTGCAACATGAGAAGAACTCAAAGCCTTGATTCTTGTTTATATTGCAACAAGACTCCCTGAGAATTTTTCGAATTGTGGAGTAGTGTATCACAGATTCCTTATTCTTCTTTACCGAGGGACCGTGTAATGTCCTGTATAGGAGGACTCCCTTTCCCCAGAAACCTGTTTGGAAACCCTGATTCTTGTTTTGCCATTAGCAACATGTCAGGTAGATATTGTGATGGAAGAACCGTGTAAAAGAAATTTCTTAGTTCTCTATAGCTAGAGACCATGTAGGTTCTGCATATGAGGACTGCTATTACCTATGTTCCAGCTTCTAAACCCTGATTCTTGTGTAGCCCACAGCAGATGGTCTGTTGATTTTAAGGACTGAGGACTGCTATAACCCCGAATCTTTTTCACTCTTGGTAAGGGTCTGTGTATTTTCCTGTATATTTGGAGTCTCATTAGATACATCCTGCTTCGAAACTCTGATTCTTTTTAGATCTTTCCAAGATGCTCTGTAGATTTTTGGGATTGAAGTCTCATGTAAAACACATTTCTTATTCTTTCTTAGCCAAAGGTCATGTAGTTGCCTGTAAATAAGTAGTCCATTTTCCAGATTCATGCTCGAAAACACCATGATTCGTGTTTAGCACATAGGAAGATGACCTTAAGCTTTTTTCGAATTGAGGTCCCGAGTAACACAGATTCTTATTCTTACTTTGCAATAGGCAGTGAAGTATTCTCTATGTGACAATCCCATTACCCAGATTCCTACTTCAAAAACCTGATTCGTGGTTTCGTCTTAGGAAGATGGCCTGTAGTTTTTGGGATTGAAGACTTATATAAGGAAGGTTACTTATACTTCCTTAGCAATATGACGTGTAGTTTCCTGTATATGGCGACCTCCATTACCCAGCTTCCTGCTTCACTATGCAGGATGCCGAGACAGTTCCTGGTGACTGAGTATTCCAGTTTTTTGGATATCAAGAGAAAGACGTCCATAATGTTTTTGCTACCTGGAATCCAAGATTTCTGGTTCGCCTTAACAAGACCTCCACAAAATGTAGAATATTCCAAACACAAAACCCCAAAACCTACCTGCCCACCCACCAGAATTTACTGTACTTTGAGGTCACCTGAATTGAGGAATTTTGTACCAATATACCTTTTGAATCTGGGGAATATGATTATGGTCGTAGATGGTCCCAGGAAACAAAAGTATTTCTAGGGCCAAATCCTTGATTACAACTAACAAGAGGACCAGAAAGTTCCTAAGGATCTGTAATGACAGATTTAGCATATCCAAGGAGCAAGTAGCTCTGAAAATGTAGGGACCCAGAACCCCAGATAGCTGATTAAACCTTATCAAGAGGCCCTGTAGATTCCGGAAAATGAGAACTCCTAGAACCGGATTTCCTTTTAAATCTCAGTAAGATGCCCTGATTTTTCCTGTCGATTTGGTTTCCAAAATCAGTATATCAAAAGATAGATGCCGATTAGTTTCCTATTTTCGTAGATTCCATAATTCCTGTTTACCATTAAAAGAACGTAGTAAACTTTTAGCAAGTGCAAAACCCTTTTCCCTTCTCAAAATTAAAGAGACACGGAAGTGGAAGGATTACAGGGATCACTTTAAGACCAGAGTTACATCCAAATATGGCAAGAAGATTCTTTTGTCCTGGAATCTGGCTTTAGTTTTTCTGAGGAACCTAACGGACTTGGAGTGCCCAATAACATTTACAGCTTTTAAGCGGACCAGAATGTTGCTGGAGACTTGAATGACAGATTCATAATATCCGAATGCCAAATTGCTCTGAAACATTTGGGGAGCTCAAAGATCTGTTTCTTGTTTGTTCCTTAGCAGACAACCTGGGAATTTTTTAAATTGAGGGCGTGTACAAAAATGATTCTTTATTCGTACTTAGTTGGATGCCATGTAGTGTCCTGCATGTGAGGACTCTCTTTCACTTGATTCCAGTTTTGAAACCCTGATACTTCTTTAGCCTTTAGTAAGAAGTCATACAGATTTTTTGATAGAGGATCTGTGGAAAACAGATTTCTTCTCTTTTATAAGCAAGAGGCCATGAAGTTTCCTGTATATGAGGATTGCTATTACTCAAAATCATGCCTCAAATCCCTGATTCTTGTATAGCTGTCAGCAAGATGCCCTGTAGATTTTCAGGACTGAGGACTCGTATAACCCTGATTTTTTATTTTTAGTAACAGCCGTGCATTTACCTGTATATGAGTACTCCTGCTCACAGATACATACGTTGAAAGCTTGTTTCTTGTTTAGATCTTAGGAAGATGCCGTATATTTATTTGGAGATAGAGAAAACATGTCACCCAAATTCCTTATTCTTTCTTCGGAAAAGTCAGTGCATTTGTCTGTATATGAGCATTTCATTTCC
>NW_007143212.1:0-765 GCF_000164805.1 Carlito syrichta | reverse complement strand
TGAGGACTCATATAAGGAAGATTCCTTATACTTCCTTAGCAATATGACGTGTAGTTTCCTGTATATGACGACCTCCATTTCCCAGCTTCCTGCTTCACTCTGCAGGATGCCGAGACAGTACCTGGTGACTGAGAATTCCACTTTTTTGGATATCAAGAGATAGACGTCCATAATGTTCTTTGGGAACTGGAATCCAAGATTTCTGGTTCCCCTTCACAAGACCTCCCCAAAATGTGGAATCTTCCAAACCCAACATCCCAAACCCGACCTGCCCGCCCACACGAATTTTCTGTAATTTGAGGTCACCAGAATCGAGGAATTTTGTACCAATATACCTTTTGATTCTGGGGAATATGTTTATGCTTGTAGATGTTCCTAGGAAACAAAAGGTTATGTAGGGCCAGATGGTTGATTACAACTAACAAGAGGACCAGAAAGTTCCTGAGGATATGTAATGACATATTTAGCGTATTCACGGAGCAAGTAACTCTGAGACTGTAGGGACCCAGAAGCCCACATTGCTGATTAAACCTCATCAAGAGGCCCTGTAGATTCCGGAAAATGAGAAATCTTAGAACCGGATTTCATTTTCGTTCTCAGTAAGATGCCTTGATTTTTCCTGTCAATGTGGATTCCAAATTCTTGTATATGAAAAGACAGATGCCCAGAAGTTTCCTAGGGACGTGGATTTCATGACTCCTGGTTACCTTTAAAATACAAACTAAACATTTGGCAAACTGCAAAACCCTTGTCCTGTCTCAAATA
>NW_007143211.1:0-748 GCF_000164805.1 Carlito syrichta | reverse complement strand
CTGACGTTTTTTGGATTGAGGACACGAATAACGCAGATTCTTTATTCTTACTTAGCAATAGGCAGTGAAGTTTCCTGTACGTGAGGACTCCCATTAACCAGATTCCTACTTCTAAAACCAGATTCGTGGTTACCTCTTAGGAAGACGGCCTGTAGTTTTGTGATTGAGTTCTCATATAAGGAAGATTCCACATAATTCCTTAGCAATATGACGTGTAGTTTCCTGTATATGACGACTTCCATTACCTAGCTTCCTGCTTCACACTGCAGAATGCCAAGACAGTTTCTGGAGACCGAGAATTCCACTTTTTTGGATATCAAGAGAAAGACGTCTATAATATTCTTTGGGAACTGGAATCCAAGATTCCTGGTTTCCTATACATGACCTCCCCAAAATGTGGAATACTGCAAACCCAAAACCCCAATTTCTACCTGCCTACCCACAAGAATTTTCTGTACTTACAGGTCACATGAATCAGGGAATTTTGTACCAATATACCTTTTGATTCTGGGGAATATGGTTATGGTCATAGATGGTCCCAGGAAACAAAAGGATTTCTAGGGACAAATCCTTGATTAGAACTAACAAGAGGACCAGAAATATCCTGAGGATCTGTAATGACAGATTTAGCGTATCCACGGAGCAAGTAGCTCTGAAAATGTAGGGACCCAGACTCCCAGATTGCTGATTAAACCTTATCAAGAGCCCTGTAGATTCCGGAAAATGAGAAATCCTAGAACCCGATTTG
>NW_007143210.1:0-864 GCF_000164805.1 Carlito syrichta | reverse complement strand
CGAATAACACAGATTCCTTATTCTTACTTACCAATAGGCAGTGAAGTTTCCTGCATATGAGGACTCCCATTAACCAGATTCCTACTTCTAAAACCAGATTCGTGGTTTCCTCTTAGGAAGACGGCCTGTAGTTTTGTGATTGAATTCTCATATAAGGAAGATTCCATATACTTCCTTAGCAATATGACATGTAGTTTCCTGTATATGTCGACTTCCATTACCTAGCCTCCTGCTTCACACTGCAGAATGCCAAGACAGTTTCTGGAGACCGAGAATTCCAGTTTTTTGGATATCAAGAGAAAGACGTCTATAATATTCTTTGGGAACTGGAATCCAAGATTCCTGGTTTCCTATACATGACCTCCCCAAAATGTGGAATACTGCAAACCCAAAACCCCAATTTCTACCTGCCCACCCACAAGAATTTTCTGTACTTACAGGTCACATGAATCAAGGAATTTTGTACCAATATACATTTTGATTCTGGGGAATATGGTTATGGTCATAGATGGTCCCAGGAAACAAAAGGATTTCTAGGGACAATTCCTTGATTAGAACTAACAAGAGGACCAGAAATATCCTGAGGATCTGTAATGACAGATTTAGTGTATACACGGAGCAAGTAGCTCTGAAAATGTAGGGACCCAGACTCCCAGATTGCTGATTAAACCTTATCAAGAGCCCTGTAGATTCCGGAAAATGAGAACTCCTAGAACCGGATTTCTTTTTTATTCTCAGTAAAATGCCCTGATTTTTCCTATCAATTTGTATTCCAATTTCAGTATATCAAAAGACAAATGCCCAGAAGTTTCCTAGGGAAGTGGATTCCATGATTCCTGGTTACCATTAAAAGTACGTAGTAAA
>NW_007143209.1:0-791 GCF_000164805.1 Carlito syrichta | reverse complement strand
TTAAGACCAGAGTTACATTGAAATATGGCAAAAAGATTCTTTTTGTCCTGGAATCTGGCTTTAGTTGTTTCGAGGAACCTAACATACTTGGAGTGCCAATACCCATTTACAACTCTTAAGAGGACCAGAATCTTGCTGGAGTCCAGAAATGACCGATTCATAATATCTGTATGCTAATTTGTTCCGAAGCATTTGGGGAGCTCAAAGATGTGTTTCTTGTTTGTCCCATAGCAGAAAACCTGGTAATTTTTTCGATTGAGGACGCGTACAACAATGATTCTTTATTCGTTCTTAGTTGGAGGCCATGTAGTGTCCTGTATGTGAGGACTCTCTTTCCCTTGAATCCTGTTTTGAAACCCTGATTCTTGTTTAGGCCTTAGTAAGACGCCATGTAGATTTTTTGATAGAGGAAGCGGGGAAAACATATTTCTTCTCTTTTCTTAGAAAGAGGCCATGAAGTTTGTTGTATATGAGGATTGCTATTACCACTTTCATGCCTCGAATCCTTGATTCTTCTTTAGCTGTCAGCAAGATGCCCTGCAGATTTTCAGGACTGAGTACCTGTATAACCCAGATTCCTTATTTTTAGCAACAGCCGTGCAGTTGCCTGTATATGAGTACTCCTGTTCACAGACACATGCGACGAAAGCTTGATTTTTGTTTAGATCTTAGGAAAACGCCGTATACTTTTTTGGACATTGAGACAATATGTCACCCACATTCCTTAATCTTTCTTAGGAAAAGTCAGTGCAGTTGCCTGTATATGAGGATTTCATTCCTTAGTTTATGCT
>NW_007143208.1:0-946 GCF_000164805.1 Carlito syrichta | reverse complement strand
GAACCTAACATACTTGGAGTGCCCATACCCATTACAACTCTAAGAGGACCAGAATCTTGCTGGAGTCTAGAAATGACCGATTCATAATATCTGTATGCTAATTTGTCCGAAGCATTTGGGGAGCTCAAAGATGTGTTTCTTGTTTGTCCCATAGCAGAAAACCTGGTAATTTTTTCGATTGAGGACGCGTACAACAATGATTCTTTATTCGTTCTTAGTTGGAGGCCATGTAGTGTCCTGTATGTGAGGACTCTCTTTCCCTTGAATCCTGTTTTGAAACCCTGATTCTTGTTTAGGCCTTAGTAAGACGCCATGTAGATTTTTTGATAGAGGAAGCGGGGAAAACATATTTCTTCTCTTTTCTTAGAAAGAGGCCATGAAGTTTGTTGTATATGAGGATTGCTATTACCACTTTCATGCCTCGAATCCTTGATTCTTCTTTAGCTGTCAGCAAGATGCCCTGCAGATTTTCAGGACTGAGTACCTGTATAACCCAGATTCCTTATTTTTAGCAACAGCCGTGCAGTTGCCTGTATATGAGTACTCCTGTTCACAGACACATGCGACGAAAGCTTGATTTTTGTTTAGATCTTAGGAAAACGCCGTATACTTTTTTGGACATTGAGACAATATGTCACCCACATTCCTTAATCTTTCTTAGGAAAAGTCAGTGCAGTTGCCTGTATATGAGGATTTCATTTCCTTAGTTTATGCTTCAAAAACCCAAATTCATTTTTAGCCCTTAGCAAGGAACCATGAAGTTTTATTGGGATGGAAGACACGTGTAAATCAGATTCCTTATTCTCCTTTAGCAATAGACAGTGCAGTTTCCTGTATATGAAGACTCCCATTATCCAGATTCCTACTCCCAAAACCTGAATGGTGGTTATCTCTTAGCAAGACGCCTGTAGGTTTTTGGGATGGAGGACTCGTGTAACCAAGATCC
>NW_007143207.1:0-739 GCF_000164805.1 Carlito syrichta | reverse complement strand
AACCCTGATTCTTGTTTAGCCCACTGCAGATGGCCTGTTGATTTGTAGGACTGAGGACTGGTATAACCCCGATTCTTTTTCTATCCTTGGAAAGGATCTGTGTATTTTTCTGTATATTAGGACTCACATTACATAGATCCTGCTTCAAAACTCTGATTCTTTTCCAGCCCTTTCTAGGATGCCCTGTAGATTTTTGGGATTGAAGACTCGTGTAACCCAGATTCCTTATTCTTTCTTACCAAAAGTTCATGTAGTTGCCTGTATATAAGGACTCCATTTCCACAGATTCATGCTTAAAACACCCTGATTCGTGTTTAGCCCATAGCAAGACAACATGAAGTTTTTTTGGGATAGAGGACACGAGTAAGGCAGATTCCTTATTCTTACTTAGCAACAGTCAGTGAAGTTTCTTGTATGTGAGAACTCCCATTACCCAGATTCCTAATTCAAAAACCTGATTTGTGGTTACCTATTAGGAAGACAGCCTGTAGTTTTTGGGATTGAGGACTCATATAAGGAAGATTCCTTATACTTCCTTAGGAATATGACGTGTAGTTTCCTGTATATGACGACCTCCATTATCCAGCTTCCTGCTTCACTCTGTAGGATGCCAAGACAGTTCCTGGTGACCGAGAATTCCAGTTTTTTGTATATCAAGAGAAAGACGCCCATAATGTTCTTTGGGAACTGGAATCCAAGATTTCTGGTCCTATTCACAAGACCTCCCCAAAATGAGGAG
>NW_007143206.1:0-1117 GCF_000164805.1 Carlito syrichta | reverse complement strand
CCCTCTCCAAATAAAATACAAACCGGAAATTTAAGGATTACTAAGTTCATCTAAGACCAGATTTACATGCAAATACGGCAAGAAGATACTTTTGTTCTAGGAATCCGGCCTTAGTTGTCTGAGGAACATAAGGGAATTGTACTACCAGATACCCGTTTACAACTCTCAAGAGGACTAGAATTTTGAATTTTGCTGGAGTCCTAAAAAGACTGATTCATAATACCCACAAGCAAATATCTCCAATACATTAGACGAGCTCAAAGCCCTGATTCTTCTTTGTCCCCTAGCAAGACACAATGAGAATTTTTCGTATTAGGGACTAGTGTATCACAGATTCTTCATTCTTTCTTAGTGAGGGACCATGTCATATCCTGCATAAGAGAACTCCCTTTCCCCAGAACCCTCTTTGGATACCCTGATTCTTGTTTAGCCCTTAGCGAGATGTCATGTAGATATTGTGATAGAGGAACCGTGTAAAACAGGTTTCTTATTTCTCCTTAGAAAGAGATTGTGTATATTCTGTATATGAGGACTGCTATTACCTATGTAGCAGCTTCTAAACTCTGATTCTTGTTGAACCAACAGCAGATGCTCTGTTGATTTTTAGGACTGAGGACTGCTATAACCCTGATTCTCTTTCTTCCTTGACAAGGGGCAGTGTATTTTCCTGTATATTATGACTCTCATTACATACATCCTGCTTCGAAGCTATGATTATTTTTTAGCCCTTTCAAAGATGCTCTGAAGATTTTAGGGATTGAGGACTCGTGTAACCCAATTTCCTTATTCGTTTTGAGAAAAAGGTCATGTAGTTGCCTGTACATAAGGACTCCATACCCCCAGATTCATGCTTAAAACACCCTGATTCATGTTTAGTCCATAGCAAGAAGACCTGAAGTTTTTTTGGGATTGAGGACACGAGTAATGCAGATTCATTTTTCTTACTTAGCAATAGGCAGAAATGTTTCCTGTATGTGAGGTCTCTCATTACCCAGATTCCTGCTTCAAAAACCGAATTCGTGGTTACCTCTTAGGAAGACGGCCTGTAGCTTTTGGGATTGAGGACTCATGTAACCAAGATTCCTTATACTTCCTTAGCAATATGACGAGTAGTTTC
>NW_007143205.1:0-721 GCF_000164805.1 Carlito syrichta | reverse complement strand
TTGGATATCAATAGAAACACGCCCATAATGTTCTTTGGGAACTGAATCCAAGATGCCTGTTCCCCTCACATGACATCCACAAAATTTGGAATTTTCAAACCCCAACATCCCAATTCTGACCTGCCCTCCCACGAGAATTTTCTGTAGATTGAGGTCACCTCAGTCAAGGAATTTTGTACCAATATGTCTTTTGATGCTGGGGAACATGATTATGATCGTAGATGTTCCTAGGGCACAGAAGGATTTGTAGGGCCAGATCTTTGATTACAACTAACAAAAGGACCAGAAATTTCCTGTGGATCTGTAATGACAGCTTTAGCGTATTCACGGAGCAAGTAGCTCTGAAAAATGTAGTAACCCAGAAGCCCAGATTGTTGATTAAACATTACCAAGAGGCCCTGCAGATTCCGGAAAATGAGAACTCCTAGAACCGGATTTCCATATCGTTCTCAGCAAGATGCCCTGTTTTTCCCTCTCGATGTGGATTCCAAACTCTGTATACAAAAAGATAGATGCCCACAAGTTTCCTAGGGACGTGATTCCATGATTCCTGGTTACCTTTAAAAATACGTACTAAACATTTGGCAACTACAAAACCCTTGTCTCCTCTCAAAATAAAAAGAGAAATGGAAGGGAAGGATTACAGGTTTCACCTTAAGACCAGAGTTACACCCAAATATGGCATGCAGATTCTTTTTGTCCGGGAATCTGGCCTAGGTTG
>NW_007143204.1:0-756 GCF_000164805.1 Carlito syrichta | reverse complement strand
TGAGGACTGCTATAACCCTGATTCTTCTCTTCCTTGGCAAGGGGCCGTGTTTTTCCTGTATAATAAGACACTCATTACATAGATCATGCTTCGAAACTCAGATTTTTTTAACCCTTTCCAAGATGCCCTGTAGATTTTTGGAATTGAGGACCCCATTTAACACAGATTCCTTATTCTTTCTTAGCAAAAGGTCATGTAGTTGCCTGGAAATAAGGACTCCATTTCCCAGATTCATGTTCAAAAGCACCATGATTCGTGTTTAGCCCATAGCAAGACGATCTGAATTTTTTTGGGGATTGAAGACATGAGTACCGCAGATTCCTTATTCTTACTTATCAATAGGCAGTGAAGTTTCCTTTATGTGAGGACTCCCATTACCCAGATCCCTACTTCAAAAACTTGATTCGGGGTTACCTCTTAGGAAGGTGGCCTGTAGTTTTTGGTATTGAGGACTCATATAAGGAAGATTCCTGATACTTCCTTACCAATATGACGAGTTGTTTCCTGTATATGACGACCTCCACAATCCAATACCTACTTCACTCTGCAGGATGCCAAGACATTTCCTGGTGACCAAGAATTCCAGTTTTTTGGATATCAAGAGAAAGAAGTCCATAATGTTCTTTGGGAACTGGAATCTAAGATTCCTGGTTCCCCTTCACAAGACCTCCCCAAAATGTGGACTATTTCAAATCAAAACCCCAATTCCTACCTGCCCACCCACAAGAATTTTCTGTATTTTGAGGTCACTTGAAT
>NW_007143203.1:0-762 GCF_000164805.1 Carlito syrichta | reverse complement strand
TTTATTCTTTCTTAGCAAAAGGTCATGTAGTTGCCTGTAAATAAGGACTCCATTTCCCAGATTCATGTTCAAAAACACCATGATTCGTGTTTAGCCCATAGCAAGACGATCTGAATTTTTTTGGGGATTGAGGACATGAGTAACGCAGATTCCTTATTCTTACTTATCAATAGGCAGTGAAGTTTCCTTTATGTGAGGACTCCCATTACCCAGATCCCTACTTCAAAAACTTGATTCGTGGTTACCTCTTGGGAAGGCGGCCTGTAGTTTTTGGTATTGAGGACTCATATAAGGAAGATTCCTGATACTTCCTTACCAATATGACGAGTTGTTTCCTGTATATGACGACCTCCACAATCCAATTGCTACTTCACTCTGCAAGATGCCAAGACAGTTCCTGGTGACCAAGAATTCCAGTTTTTTGGATATCAAGAGAAAGACGTCCATAATGTTCTTTGGGAACTGGAATCTAAGATTCCTGGTTCCCCTTCACAAGACCTCCCCAACATGTGGACTATTCCAAATCAAAACCCCAATTCCTACCTGCCCACCCACAAGAATTTTCTGTATTTTGAGGTCACTTGGATAGAGTAATTTTGTACCAATATACCTCTTGATTCTGGGGAATATGATTATGGTCGTAGATGGTCCCAGGAAACAAAAGGATTTCTAGGGGCAAATCCTTGATTACAACTAACAAGAGGACCAGAAAGATACCTGAGGATCTGTAATGACAGATTTAGCGTATCCACGGAGCAAGGA
>NW_007143202.1:0-776 GCF_000164805.1 Carlito syrichta | reverse complement strand
AAAAACACCATGATTCGTGTTTAGCCCATAGCAAGACGATCTCATTTTTTTGGGGATTGAAGACATGAGTACCGCAGATTCCTTATTCTTACTTATCAATAGGCAGTGAAGTTTCCTTTATGTGAGGACTCCCATTACCCAGATCCGTACTTCAAAAACTTGATTCGTGGTTACCTCTTAGGAAGGCGGCCTGTAGTTTTTGGTATTGAGGACTCATATAAGGAAGATTCCTGATACTTCCTTACCAATATGACGAGTTGTTTCCTGTATATGACGACCTCCACAATCCAATACTTACTTCACTCTGCAGGATGCCAAGACATTTCCTGGTGACCAAGAATTCCAGTTTTTTTGGATATCAAGAGAAAGAAGTCCATAATGTTCTTTGGGAACTGGAATCTAAGATTCCTGGTTCCCCTTCACAAGACCTCCCCAAAATGTGGACTATTTCAAATCAAAACCCAATTCCTTCCTGCCCACCCACAAGAATTTTCTGTATTTTGAGGTCACTTGAATAGAGTAATTTTGTACCAATATACCTCTTGATTCTGGGGAATATGATTATGGTCGTAGATGGTCCCAGGAAACAAAAGGATTTCTAGGGGCAAATCCTTGATTACAACTAACAAGAGGACCAGAAAGATCCTGAGAATCTGTAATGACAGATTTAGCGTATCCACGGAGCAAGTGCCTCTGAAAATGTAGAAACCCAGTAGCCCAGATTGCTGATTAAACCTTGTCAAGAGGCCCTGTAGATTATGGAAAATGAGAAATCG
>NW_007143201.1:0-671 GCF_000164805.1 Carlito syrichta | reverse complement strand
AACCGTGTAAAACAGATTTCTTTCTCTTTTATTAGCAAGAGGCCTTGTAGTTTCCTGTATTTGAGGATTGCTATTACCCACATTCAAGCCTCGAATCCCTGATACTTCTTGAGCCGTCAACAAGATGCCCTGTAGATTTTCAGGACTGAGGACTCGTATAAACCAGATTCCTTACTTTTAGCAACAGCCATGCAGTTACCCGTATATGAGTACTCCTGTTCACAGATACATGTGTAGAAAGCTTGATTCTTGTTTAGATCTTAGGAAAACGCCCTATATTTTTTGGAGATTGAGAAAACATGTCACCCACATTCCTTATACTTTCGTAGGAAATATCAGTGCATTTCCCTGTATATGAGGATTTCCTTTCCCTGGTTTATGCTTCAAAAACCCAAATTCGTGTTTAGCCCTTAGCAAGAAACCCTGAAGTTTTATTGGGATGGAGGACACATGTAAACCAGATTCCTTATGCTCCTTCAGCAATACACAGTGCAGTTTCCTGTATATGAGGACTCCCATTATCCAGATTCCTACTCCCAAAACCTGAATGGTGGTTATCTCTTAGCAAGACAGTGTGTAGGTTTTTGGGATGGAGGTCGCGTGTAACCAAGATTCCTTATTCTACCGTAGCAACAGGACATGTAGTGTTCTGTATATGAGGACTCCCATTA
>NW_007143200.1:0-496 GCF_000164805.1 Carlito syrichta | reverse complement strand
CCTGTGACTGCGGCATCCTGGCGACGACCCCAAGTACAACATAGGGCTGGAGACCCTGCTGGGTATCATCGCCCCCTTCTGGTTCAAAGACACCATTGGGCGCTTAGGTGCAGAGCCCACCCTGCAGATGGGGCTGCTCTTCCAGCCGGCAGGGCCCCTCCAGGTGGGCATAGTGGACCAGGTGGCGCCCGAGAACCAGGTGCAGAGCACAGCGCTCTCAGTGATGGCCGAGTGGCTGGGCATTCCAGACCATGCTCGACAACTGACCAAGGCCATGATGCAAAAGGCACAGCAGACCGCCTGATGAAACAGCGTGACGCGCACATCCAGAACTTTGTCAGCTTCCTCTCCAGAGACTCCATTCAGAAGTTCCTGCAGGTGTACTTAGAAAAGCTCAGAAAAAAGAAAGGCTAGGGTTCGGCTGCCAGAGGCTTTCAGTCCCGTGTGCCCCCCAGGAGTCGTCTTCTCCCAAGGGAGTCTTAAACAAGGTGTTTTT
>NW_007143199.1:0-4806 GCF_000164805.1 Carlito syrichta | reverse complement strand
ATATATTATTATTATCAACAGATTTGACTTCCTCAGTGTGCTTGCCTGGCGTTAACATTAAAAATAGCCAGCAATGACCTGGCACGGTGGCTCAAGCCTGTAATTTGGGAGGCCGAAGTAAGGGGATTCCCCGAGCCCATGGGTTCAAGACCAGCCTGGGCAAACGAGACCTCATCTCTACAATTACAAAAAAAAAATAGCCAGGTGTGGTAGCACGTGCCCATAGTTCTGGCTACTTAGAATGCTGAGGCGGAAGGAGCACCTGAGCAGAGGAGGTCGATGCTGCGGTGGCCATAAGCATGCAGTGGGAGTCCAACTCAAAAAAATTAGCCAGCATCTTTAGGCTCATGCCAAATGAAGGTGAATGAGAAAGTTGGCCAGGTGTATGTGGTTATGTGGGAACCGGGAGGTAAGAAGTTAGTCCAAAATTTCAGGATTATCTGTAGTTAATCCCCGAAGCAGATCATCTACATATGGACATGTCCCTGTGTGGGACAGGGTGACAGGGAGGAAAGAAAAACCCACGTGCCTGAGACCTGATGAAACTGTGCTTTGTTTGCATTCAGTTGCATGGCGAGATCGAACAATGAGATGAAAGTAGAAGGTCTGCCATCTGTGAGAATTTTAGCACTGATCTGTCAGGAGAAAGAGCTCAGGCAATAATACCAGCGATGGGGAGTGGCTGTAAATACAGATGAAGCTTCGCCTGCTGCTCACCTCCTACTTTGCACCTGGCTTCTAACAGGCCATAGACTGGTACCAGATTATGGCCTGGGGGTTGGGGACCCCTGGTATAGAAGAAAGGATATGGACAGCATTATCACCAACATGATTAATTGATATTTCTACATTAATTGATATTTCTAGAACACTCCATGTGATACAAACCATGTACCAAAATAGATTATATTCTGAACCATGAAAAAATGGTTTCATACACTTCAATGTAATCATGAGAGATTTAAACTCTTAATAATAGTCAGAAGATTTGAATAATACATTTGATTACAAATATATTACAAACCATATCAGAAAAATATCTGTCCAATCTCCAAATGTTCTGAAACACATATTTTAATGCTTTTAAATTAACAGCAAGTTTGGAAATATTTTTGACCAATTCTTTAAAATTATCAGGACATCTTGACACCACTTCAGGCTTCAGTGCCCTTGTCTCTGTATAATAATAAAGTGGACCAGATGATTTCTAGGGTCATTTTAATAAGACTCTATAATTCGTTAATACAATGTTTTTGTCAATTCTCTATCAGACTTTATAAATATTAGTTTAAATAATGGGGTCAACTTTAGTCACATTTATAATTCTAGAAACCTTTGAAATTAATTGTGCATGAATCAGAGTTTCAAAACCACTAGCCATTGTAGAGTTTCATTACGTTGTAGTCATCTATTAAATTATGCCAGTTACTCAGGACATTCACAGACCTGAGATTGTTGGGATAAATTTGCCTCCAATCAAACTCTAGGAGTAACAGTGTTTAAGGAATTGTCATTGGGAACTTTTGGAAAGAAAAGAAGACAGAGAAAACAAAGAAAAATATAGACAGTAGAAGAGAAAATTTGTGAATAAAGTTTAGGAATTATTAAAACAAATTTTTATAAAACATAATTAGACTTGAATACAAGTCTGTTGCAATATGTTAAATAATTCAGAACCTGAAGATGAAGATTGAGAGTCCATCTGCCTGGATTTTAACTCAGCTATTTGCTACCAAAAATTCTTCCCCTGTCACAGAAACCAAGGACTCTGCAGGAATTGATGACCCTGAGTGTTGAAGTGGATGCATTCATTGGTGCCTTATTATTCTCATTGAAGTCATGGGAATTGGATGCATTTAGGTACTTTGGAAAAACCTGGTGTTTGTCTCATCCAAATGAATGTCTTTATAGGAAAATGAACTTTTTGGAACAATAAAAGCTGCTGTGACCAAAAACCAAATAAGAATGTATTAAATGTTAGGGATTACTATTCTTATCTCTTAGGGACCTCTGAACAATAGGCACTTCCTTGAATAGGTAATAATAAATGCAATCTAATTCTTCTTCAGGGAGTTTATGTGAGATAAAGGAAGAAGGAAAGAGCAGTATGAAATTGATTCAGAGATGCTGCAATGTAGTACAGCAGAGTCACTAGACCAGGAGGACTGTCAACAGAGCCTCTGGAACAGCATATGCATCATGGGATGCTAACCTCATTCTCCTGAGTGTGTGACCAATAAACTTGTATTGTCTGATCTTGTGCTCCAGTATATTCTCATGACTGAAGGCCTTTGCGTGTACTCAGACACATATTCTTAGTTATACTTTAGTGTTATATAACTTTTTACTTTACAGAATGATGTCTATTCAGCAGAAATTTTAATTACCATATGGCCTACAAGAACACAGCTGGTAATTAATGTTATATTTATATGCATTATCTTTTTGTGTGTAATTCTATTTTTCCAATATGTTTGTTGAATTTTTATGTAAACATTCATATATTGTCTATGAATATGGATTTTTTTCCCCATCTATATTTTTGTTTGTTTGTTTGTTATATTGTACTAGCTGGAGGGTTCAATTCAGTGCCGAAGAGGAGTAGTGACTACAGAAATTCCTATCACATTCTTAAATTTCTGGCATTTCCCTGCTGTTATACTGTTAATTTTAATTTCCATACTTTTGATAGATTCCTTTAGCATTTCAAGCAATATACCTTCTATTCTTTGTTGTTTAGTGTTTGAATCCAGAATCAGTACTAAATTTGACCAAATGATTTTTCTATGTCTAGAGCTGTGTCATTCTTCATTAATTTCTCAGTGCCATAAATACATTACTTTTTGCAGTACTTCAAGTGTGTTACTTCTGTGTCTTTTGGCTTATAAAGTTTCTGATGAGAAGTCTGTTGTTCTTATTTTTGTTCTAAAGTGAAATAATCATTGCATCTCAAAATGAACCTATCTTGAAAATTAGTATTTTTCTTTTAAACATATTTCTGGACTCAGTGTACTGTATATTTTATTAGATATTGTCTTTGTAGGTTCTATGTGTGGATTTGAATTTTTCTGTTCCATGTTTTTCTTGTTTAATTCTTCATAACAGTTATTGCATTCTTACTTGTCATGAATAATCTAAATTTCCCTAATGGATAATGTTGTCAAACACCTTTTTTTGTGTGCTTATCTTGCACCCAAATCACTTTATTAAAATGTTTACACAAATCTTTGCCCACATTTTATTGCATTTTTAAAAAATTATTGAGAGTGTATTTACATGTAATAAAGTAGAGTTCTTTCACTTATGAAAGAAGAATTCTTTCAAATATTTTCTCTTTTTCTATGGTTCATTTTTTGTGTCTTTAAGAAAGCAAATTGTCTTAGTTTTGATGAAAACCAATGCATATTTTTAAAAAAATTATTTTGAGTTTGGTGGCTCAAGCTTGTAATCCTAGCACTTTGGGAGGCCGAGGTGAGAGGATTCCCTGAGCCCACGGGTTTGAGAACAGCCTGGGCAACTTGGTGAGACCTCATCTCTACAATAAGTAAAAACATTAGCTGGGTGTGGTAGCACGTGCCTGTATTCCGGCTACTTGGAAGGCTGAGGTGGAAGGATCTCCTGAACCCAGCAGGTCGATTCTGGGGTGGCTGTGAGTGTGCCACTACACTCCAGTCTGGGTGATGGAGTGAGACTCCAACTCAAAAAAAAAAATTTTTTTTGAATTCCACCTAGTAAATTTTGCCTTACCTGGGTTTCCAATATATTTTTTAAAATACTTTATAACATTAGGTTTTACACCTAGATATTTAATTCAATTTTAAAATATGATTCAAAATAAGAGTCAAGATACTTTTTTGCAGAAGAAGTTCCCTTCAAAAGATCAAAAGATGGGTGAATTTCTGGACCCACAATGTTTTATTGTTCTACATTTCTGGTCTTTTTCTTTTAATGAAATTCATTGCTTTAACAGTAAAGTTTGAAACTTAGATTTTGATTTGTCTGCATTTATAAAAAATGGACTTTTAAGCAAAAAAAATACTTGAGCCATGTCCCACAAAGTTTGTATTTTATGTTTCCATTTGTTCAATTCCAGATAATCCTACATTTTCTGTGATCTGTTTTTGGCATGTGGTTACTTTAGAAATCTGTTTTTCAATTTCAGTAATTGGAATGTATAAAGATCCTTTTTAATTATTAATTCCTGTTTTGATACATGGTAGTGAGAAAATATACTACCATGTATAGTGTGTGATTTTAATACTTTAAAATGTATTTATGTTTGTTTTATGGCCCAGAATATGGTCCATACTGGCAAATGCTTCATGTCTACTTTAAAGTTGTGCTTGCTACTGTTGGACAGGGTATTTTCCAAATTAGATTAACTTAGTGTTTTTTTCAAGTGTTCTATATGCTTACTATATTGTTGCCTGACATGTACTATTAGCTACCGAGAGAGGGGTGATGAGGTTTGACACAATATTTGTATTTATCTTGTTTCCCTTTTTTTAAATATGTGATCAATACACTCAGAAGAGAATCACTTTTATTTAAAAAGTTATTTCTTATTTCTGTGTATTTTATTTTATTATTACTATTTTTAAAATATCTATTTTAGAGATATTGGGTACAATTCAGGGTTAGGTATGCATATGGTCGTTGTACAGGTCCCTTTCATTTCTACCAGTTTTTGTTTTCATGTATTTTCAATATCTGTTGTTTTGTGCAGACACATTTAGGATTGTTAGTTGAAAGGGTAAAATGGGTAAAGTCAAAATGGAGTACCTTAGCTAATGTGCAGACATTTAA
>NW_007143198.1:0-762 GCF_000164805.1 Carlito syrichta | reverse complement strand
AACAAAAGTTTGGATTACAGGGTGCATCTTTAGACAAGACTTACACACAAATACGGCGAGATGATACTTTCAGTCCTGGAATCTGACTTTAGTTGTCCAGAGGAACCCAAATGAATTGCACCGACTGGTGCTTGGTTACAACTATCAAGAGTACCAGAATTTTGCTGGGAATGACACTATAATGACACTTGTCATTTCCAAGTGGCAAGAGCTCTGAAGAATTTGGAGAACTAGAAGCCCAGATTCCAGGTAAGTCCTTATAACAGAGCCCTGTAGAATTCATGGATTGAGGGCTTCCGTAACCCATATTCCTTTTTCTATTATCATGAAGATGGCCGGACATTTTCTGGTGACGTGGAAGTACAAATTCTTACATATCAATACTCATACGCCCCAAAGTTTCCGAGGGAAGTGGAATTCAAGATTGCTTGAACCCCCTTAACTATACGTCCTAAATATGTGGGAACCCCTAATCCCATATTCTGAATACCAAAACGATTGTCCAGCAGTATTTTCTGGACTACGAGGTAAACCTGAAGACAGTGATCACATTAAGAATTGGCAAGATGATTCTTTGGATTGTGGATTCTGGCCTTAAAGGACCCTGTGAAAAAAATGCATCAGTAGGCCAGATTCTCAGTTACAACAATCAAGAGACGCAGCACGTTCCTGGGGATTGGTAATGCCCAATTTGTGGTATGCATATTGGACGTTGCTCTTAAAATATGGGGACCAGGACTCTCAGATTCCAGATTAGCATTT
>NW_007143197.1:0-586 GCF_000164805.1 Carlito syrichta | reverse complement strand
AATTTGGAGAACTAGAAGCCCAGATTCCAGGTAAGTCCTTATAACAGAGCCCTGTAGAATTCATGGATTGAGGGCTTCCGTAACCCACATTCCTTTTTCTATTATCATGAAGACGGCTGGACATTTTCTGGTGACGTGGAAGTACAAATTCTTACATATCAATACTCATACGCCCCAAAGTTTCCGAGGGACGTGGAATTCAACATTTCTTGAACCCCCTTAACTATACGTCCTAAATATGTGGGAACCCCTAATCCCATATTCTGAATACCAAAACGATTGTCCAGCAGTATTTTCTGGACTACGAGGTAAAACTGAAGACAGTGATCACATTAAGAATTGGCAAGATGATTCTTTGGATTGTGGAATCTGGCCTTAAAGGACCCTGTGAAAAAAATGCATCAGTAGGCCAGATTCTCAGTTACAACAATGAAGAGATGCAGCACGTTCCTGGGGATTGGTAATGCCCAATTTGTGGTATGCATATTGGACGTTGCTCTGAGAATATGGGGACCAGGATTCTCAAATTCCAGATTAGCATTTAGGAAAAGTCCCTGTCGATTCCTAAGTATGAGCACTGTATTAA
>NW_007143196.1:0-449 GCF_000164805.1 Carlito syrichta | reverse complement strand
TTTAGGAAAAGTCCCTGTCGATTCCTAAGTATGAGCACTGTATTAAGCCAGGGATAATTTGAAATTGCTCAGATGTTTGCAAGTTACATAGAAACCGAGGTTCCTTGTTCCCCTTTAGTAACACGTATAGAAACTTTCAAGGGATACAGTGGCCCAGATTACTATTTTGCTTCTAAGCAAAACGACGAGATGTTTCCTGTTGAACCTGGAAGTCCAGACACTTGTGTACCCATAGAAAGATGACAGAAATATGTCTGGAACGTGGAATCTAAGATTCCTTGTTCCCTCCCAAAAATACCTCCTAAAAAATGTGAGCTCCTAAACCCAAAGTCCTAATTCCGAACAGCAGAGCCACTGATGTTTCTGGAGTATGAGGTAACACTGAAATTAGGGCTTACATACAAAAAATCCGAGAGGATTACGTGAGTCCTGCCTTCTGGCATCAGAGG
>NW_007143195.1:0-2561 GCF_000164805.1 Carlito syrichta | reverse complement strand
CAACGACTAGTATTAAATGGTCCATGCATTCCTGTGTAAATCTTATTTACAGTGAACCATTTTTCTAAAATAATATGACATTCACATTATGGTATTTTATGTAGAATTTTTGTAGCTATTGCTAGAAGGTTTGTCTATAATGGGATTTATTTTACCCCCTCTTTTCTCTAGTTTTGGTTTCAGGATTAGATCAATTATATAAACTGTGCTGTGTGTGTTTTCTATGTTCTGAAGTGATTTATGTATGATAAAAACAATCTATTCCTGATTTAAAGAGCTTATCTAGAAACCTGTTGTGGTGTGTGGTCTCTTGTAGGTGAATTTTTTGATGACTTAAATTTTTTTTTTCATAGTTTTTGGCTTATCCAAGTTAGATGCTCTTGCTGTTGTTATAATAACAAACATTTTCTTAGAAGAATCTGCCATTTTGTGAAGATTTCATTAGCATAGATTTATGCAAAGTTTTATATCTTTTAACCATTTTATTTGTAATCACTTCTGCTTCTTCATTTATATATATTTTTATTTTCTTCATTTGACTGCTAGAAATATATGTATCCATGCACATATTTTTCAAAGAATCACCTCTAGGGATTATAAATTCTATGGTTTGTTTAATGACACTACTTTATTTATTTATTTTTATTTATTTAATTTTTTTGAGTTGGAGTCTCACTCTGTCGCCAAGACTGGAGTGCAGTGGCCGCTCCCAGCCACCGCAGCCTCGACCTGCTGGGCTCCGGTGATCCTTTCGCCTCAGCCTTCCAAGTAGCTGGAACTACACGCGCGCGCTACCACGCCTGGCTGATTTTTGATTTATTGTAGAGATGAGGTTTCCCTGCCCAGGAGGGTCTCGAACCCGCGGGCTCAGGCAATTCACTCACCTCAGCCTCCCAAAGGCGCGGGATTACAGGCTGAGCCACCGAGTCCGGCGCAATACCTATTTTTAAATCCACCTTTAAAATTTGTCTAATAAATCTTGTTCATTTAAAAACACTTTTTCTGATTTTATTTTCATAATATCTCTTGAGAGCAAAATAGATTTGACTTTAAAAATCCAATTTGATCATCCATTAATATTTTTATTTATTTTTGTCATAATATTTTGAATTTTTAAAAAGTTTTCTATCTTTCTCTAATGTATAATGACAAGTGGTCATCACACAGGTAAAATTGGGGCCTCCCTTTGGTCTCCGTCTATATTTATCTTTAACTTTTACACTTTCCTGAGGTTGAGTCAGTGCACTTTAGTTTTACTTTTACTAGTGGCTCGTAAAATTTATAAAAACATTTTAAATGTGTATTTCCATGATAATAAAAATTAAGAATGAGATAATTGTAAGTTTTCTATATCAAGCAAGGGACCTAATATAATTTTACTCTCTTATATTTGAAATTTACAAATATAAACTGGGCTTTAAGATTTAGACTATTGCTATTAAATTATTTTTCTTACATATTGTTTTGAGAGGTATTTTACATTTATAGTTATTTTGGTCAACAGTTGTATACATTTATACTTGTTAAAATATGTAACCTTCTTTAATAAATTTTAAGGTTCCATTCTTATTATATCACAAAGGCATATGTTGCTTTGCATCATCTCTTGACCATTTGGTGTTTGTCTCTTAATAACCTTTCGTTAAGTTTAATTTTAACCAAAATTGTAGTTGAATTTCCTCTTAGTTTTTAGTGTTATAATGGGGACAACTGAAGTTGCTTTATTTTTGTTCTGTTGTAGGTAAATTCATTTTCTTCGCTCCTTCAGCTGAATACTTGTATGCTCTTTTCATCTATTCACATTAATTAAGAACTGTTAGAACACGTCTCAGTGGGGGTTTCTTTCATCAGTTTAGGTAGGAACATAGTGAGTGGTGAGGGAAACTTTTCCTCTACATACTTGGGTGTTTTTTGAACTCTAAAGTTTCCATGAGTTATTTAAATCAAAGTTTTTTTTTTCCAAGCTTTCTTGTTTCCTTCTCAAGAATTCATGCTGTTTAAGTCAGTGGTGCCCTTCTAGTTCTCCTTTATCCCCTCTCTCTTCATTTTTATCTCCTTATGTCTTTCCATTCATCCTGAACACTCAACTTTCCCTCCAAACTCTGGATTCTGTTTTCTACAAGACTGAGTTTGTCTTTTTTCTTTTTCCTTTTTTATCAGACTGAAAGCAGATATTTACTTTAAGAAGGCAAATGTTTCCTTGTCATTCTTCCTGGTCTCACCAGCAACCCTTTACATTTTGCTCACTTAGTTTACACCTTAGCTCTGGTTCTCTCTCCCAGCTCTTTGCTAAAGTGGGATCATCTCTGCCATTTGCTCTCCTGATGCTGATGTGATGGAACCTATGACAAGGTCTGTTCCTGTGTCCTCCACATCCTCCTTCTGAGACTTTTGGCTGACTATAGTGCTTGGAGTTTCCCTCCCCTCCATGTAATTCCCCTTTGCTGTTCACCCCTCTTTCCCAGCCACTGAGTCAATTAGTTCATTTCTTTCCTGGGATGAAGGTAGAAAGTGAGTCTCTGAAGGGATTGTAACCTGAATCCATACTACATGGGGATGAT
>NW_007143194.1:0-5773 GCF_000164805.1 Carlito syrichta | reverse complement strand
TGCATCATATATTTATCACAATTTTGATCATCATTTTTGTATCTTGCTAATTTCACAGACACAATCTGACTTCTTTGTTAATTTTCCCCCCATTTATGGCATGACTGTGCCTCACTTAAAAAGTTTGTTAGAAATTTATTTACTTTTATTAAATAAGAGAAACCAAGTGTTTTTTAAAAAAGCATTGATTTGCTCTGTGGAAGGTAATTATAAGTTAAATACATTCATCATTTGTCATATATGTTGTAAAGTTTTAATAATTTTAGCTGCAATGTTCTCAATTACAAAATGGAGGCTGCCTTACAGAAGCACTGATATATGTAAGTAAGCAGATAAGAAGAAACCACGTCTGTGTCTGCATGAAATAAACATCTCTGTTGTCAGTTAACTCTAGCCAGCTAATCCTCCAGATTTTATCTTGTATTTACCCAGTTTCCTCCCTACCCTATCCCGACCTTCCAGTTTTGAACTGCAACTCCTCCCCTAAGTGGGATTTGAAGTATGAACAAAGGGTAATTGTCTTTTATCTCATTCACATCTCCCTTTCCTTCCTCTCCACCCAGACTCTTCTTATGCATTAAGTATCATAACATTCACAGGATGGGCCTGTGAACCATCTGCCATGATAGAGAGCAGTTGAGAAGAAATCGTGGGTAGATTTAAGGCTGCTTCTTTCTGTCATTTAAACAAACACTTCCCAGATTTGCACTGTAATATAAATGAGAGAGGTAAGTGAAATGTCTGAGCCTTTTAAGTTGCATGAAATTAGTATTGTGTGGTCAGACAATGCCCCTGAAGGGACACAGAGGAACGTCTTTCCATGAACATTTCAGTGGACATTTTTAATATAGGATGGCAAGGAAGATCAGATAATACCAGCAAATCAAGGAAGAAAGACAGTGTAATACCATATGTGTTCAAAATCAATTTCACATGGCTATATTCCTGCCATGTGAAAAATTCATTAATTAATTTACTCATTCATTCATTCAATAAAAACACACACACAGCCTGCCCAAAATCATGTATCCTATAGAGCCTCACAGGTTAACAGAGGTGCAGACAAGCAAATAGATAATGGAGTGCTAGAATTAGAATGAGGTTCTGAAAAGGGCCAGGCCTATGCAGCTGACACATCTCAATTAGAATCCTAACCTTGGAAACTGGCTAACTGTGTGACCTTGGGCTTAAACATTCTAAGGTTTGAATCCATCATTCATGATATGTGGATAAAAACATCTCTCTCTCTCTCTCTAAGAAACTCCTGTGAGGATTAAATGCATAAAATAGTGACCTTAGGACTTAAATTCAATAGGCATTTAGTAGGTGATTAAAAGCAAAGGCATTTCCAAAGTACAATGATCATTTTTTAAAAACGACATTTAAACAGCATCATCAAAATAGAAGAGATATTTGAACTGGATTTTGAGGAAAATGTAGGATATTATCAGATGAATAAAGCAAAGAGACCATTCCATGCAGGGAGATGACCATGCACATGTCTGAAAAGAATAAAACTAAATAAGATGGGTTGATACTTTAAAGATGGCATGTAGTAAAGTTGGAGGTCCAGGAAAATTTGGCTGATTGGGTGTCATGAGGCCTCACATGGAGTCCTGGTCTGTGAAATGGCCCTCTATTTGAACAAGCCTGGAAACTTGATTTTGTCAATGTCCTATGACAGATTTGATTTTCAGAAAGACACTAACCCAATTGTTGATAGACTCATATATAATGAGAAAGTCTGTATTACTTTCCATTGACAAACTTAACTGACTAAAAGAATGGGGTACTTACATCAGCATATAAATACCTTGCCCCCTGAACACAGATGAACAGAAGATGACTTGTCTGGTACAACACCTTGAAGCAACCTTCTCTCCATAATAAGAGTCAAAGGGCTCCATTGTTCTTTGTCCTGGACAGGAATGTCACCAAGACAAAAGATGCCTCTCTGTTTTTCCATACTGACCAACAGCTGCTCTTTCTAATTGAAAATAGAATTTTTACATTTTGAGATTGCCAACTCATTTACTTAGATCATGATCAGTCTTGTGTCCATCAAGTCTTGTGTCCACCCCGGGGATGGCCCCATGTATCTTTGCTCTGAGTCTCTAGCTATCTCTTCTATCAATGTATCTAAACTTTCTGGGACACTGCCTCTCAATGTTGACATACAGCAAATATATCTTAAAGAATGAATGAGTACTTTATTGGGTCCACAATATTCTGAATTTTTTACCTAAGTTTTCAGAAATCTATCTTTTGGTCAGTTTAGGTGATCTCAATTCTGGTCCATTTGTCTCAATGTACCTCTAACAACCTTGTGGATTTAGAATTTAGAGAGTATGAAGGGCTGGTAGGAGACTTGGTAGAGAAGGTTATGAAGAGTATTATACTTTAAGCCAAGGAATAATAATCAGAGACCTGAACATTCTATACATTCCTGCTTTTCACTGAAACTACTCCCTCTTTTTCTGTTTTGAGCCTCTATACCAGTTAAACCTTCAATCTCAGAGTGTTAACACTACCAAATTGGTTTGTCATTCATGGTTGGGGTCAGAGTTTGGTGGGTGACCTTTCACATCGTGATTTATGGGCCCGAGATCCTGCTTTCTAGTGCTCCGCCACCCTTGAGAGCAGCAATTCTTTATATGTGGTCTCCAGTACCTTCCACCTGGGAAATTTATAAGAAATACAAATTCCTGGGCCCCACCTCAGAACTCCTAAGCCAGAAACTCTGGAGATAGAATGGAGCCATCTGTATTTTAACAAGCTTTCTAGACAATTCAGATAAACACCAACAGTGTAGAGACATCTTTCTCAGAGGAACATGTCATTTTGGTGACTTGAATTGGAACTTATTCCAAAGATGTAATTTAATTATGAAAAAGTTGACATAGTATGGCAATTGCACTGTTGTTGTACCCAAGCACTTATTAAGTTCCTGCTATGTGTCAGGCCCTGTGACATGCACTAGAAATACACCAACTGTCAAGATGTTGATCTATTACTACTCTACTTCAGATAATTTGGATTAAATAATCTTTTATTGGTTTACCTGGGTACTTAATAGACAAGTACACAGTAGGCAATTAATAGATGCTTGTCAAAAGAAAATGAATGATGACTGAATAATTTTACCTTCTTGAGATTCAAATTTCTTTTTTTTTTTGAGTTGGAGTCTCACTCTGTCGCCCAGACTGGAGTGCAGTGGCCGCTCCCGGCCACCGCAGCCTCAACCTGCTGGGTTCCTGAGATCCTTCCACTCAGCCTTCCATAACTGGAACTACAGGCACGCGCTACCACACCTGGCTAATGTTTTTTATTTATTGCAGAGATGAGGTCTCACCAAGTTGCCCAGGTGGGTCTCAAACCCGCAGGCTCAGACAATCCACTCACCTCAGTCTCCCAAGGTGCGGGATTACAGGCTGAGTCACCGAGCCCAGCTGAGATTCAAATTTCTAACCTTGGGGAAAGAGGGACTTGATATTCAAAACTGATCTCTTAGGCCCCTTCTGAATGTATTCTAGCAAAATATATCTCTAACATTCAGGGAAAAAACTCACAGGTGGGTAGCCATCCTGCCTTCCTTTGCTGCCTGTAGACACAGAAAATGTTTACAAGAATATTCTGGGGTAAAACCTCATCTGCATAGAGAAAGGTCCTCGCCTAGGTTAGGGCAATAATAGTAAGGATGATAATGGCAACAAGAAAGTAAACAATTACTGATCACTGACTATGAGACAGGCATTTGACATGTGTTGTTTTACATACTCTCACAACCTTTAAGGTAGTTACTTTTGTTTATTCCCACATTAGAGTTGAAGGTATCAAGACAGAGGCTCAGCAAATCAGTCAAGGCCACACATTTAGTGAGTGAGGAAATTGGGATTCAAGCTCAGGCTGTGTGTGGTAAAACCAGAGTGTTTAAAACCAGTGTGTTTAACTTCTAGCTTAAACTGTTAAACCAACTTAAAGCTTAAAAAAATAGAAGTAAACCCTTATGCTACAGTGGGAAGGAACAGGATCAGAAGGAGAAGAAACTTCTTGATTAAACTTCTGTAGCATATTGATAACAGATATGTGGGTCAGTGAGCAAGGCCTTTTGGGAAAGATGCACAAGGGGGAGGGAACTACAATGCAGAGCAAGACACAGAACTTTGTGTGTCTGGGTCCTAGCAGGGGCCCAGGTTATAGGCCAGAAGGCCTTGGAAAAATAAAGTAACCTTTATAAGCTTTACGAATATATGGCCTAAAATGAGGGTGATGCCTTTAATGATCATCTTATATAACCATTATAAGACTCCAGTGAAAAAAATTATGATGCACATAAAATTGGTACCCATAGAAGCCATTCTTAGAAAGTAGAGTGGTGCTACAGGTTTTAAGATGAAGCAACTGATGTTGCCAGGGTGGAACTGATAAGGAAATGTCCTGGCAGGTCAAGAAAAATTCCTGGAGATTTCACAGAAAAATGAGCAAAAGACACCCACTGCAGAGACAGGAAGACTTGTAACAACACAGTGTATGAGGCTGGTAGTGATTGACAGGTTTGAGTGGGTGCGTGAGATGTGGCTAGGGAATGAGAGGAGAAGGATAGAGAAAGAGAAGTCCTGGTGACACTTCTGATGTTTTCTATGAGGATGAAAAATTGGTATATTTATATTGAAATGAAAATGAAAATAGTACTGAAGAATAAATGAGAAAATGTTTTGTGCAAACCCTCTGTAAGCTCCAGAGCACCAACCAAACATTAGTTATTGCTGTTGCTGCTGGTGTTGTCAAGTTACAGCAAGTCAGGGATTGCCATCCTTAAAAGATTGCATGCAATTTCAAACAGTTGTAAGAAATGTTTTAAAAAGATGTTTATCCATTGGGGAGGAGGTATGCTGTCTCAATCCAAATTGAGAGTGATTTATTACCATGAATATCAGTAGAAGTGTTTCACATCAATTTTATATCTAATTTAAAATTTGAGGTCTCAATGTGCTCATTAAAGAATATAATGGATTTACATATTTTAAGTATGTGTTATGGATTGTGAACATAGTGCAATTAAAATAATTTTCAGGACATGTGATAAATGAACAGGGTGGCTCGATATATGGCAGGAGACACCATGTCAAGTGGACTCTGGTGAGAGGAGTCCAGCCCCACAGCTGACATGAAACTTTTCTGAATCTGCCTTTCTCTAAGCCATATCTTAACCAAATAAAGTGAAGTCTAGGACAGAGGTTGGCAAACTATGGCCAGGGGGCAAATTCAGTTTGCCACCTGTTTTTATAAATAAAATTTTATTGGAACACAGCCATACCCATTGGAACGCAGCCAAGCCATTTGTCTCTGTATTATCCATGGCTGTGTTTGCACTACAATTCAGAGCTCTTTAAATAAAATATCTATCAGCCCCTTTTCTAGGTCATGTCTTGTGTTCATATTCATCTCTGCTATTTCTTAGCTGTGACCTTGTATATGCAATACAACTTGCTCATATCTCATCAAGAAAAGAGATAATAATAGCAACCCATTTAACAACTTTATTGAAAATGGAGATAATACATATAGATACCAGGGTGGCCATTGAGGCAAGAGGAGTGTCTGTGCTGAATTGTCAGATACAGCACAATCCCAAGCACTGGCTGCAGCACAGACTTCTTTTACCTTGGAGACAATATGGAAAGTGCAAAGAGTGCAGGCTTTGAAGTTCAAAAATATGGAGTCCAAAATCCAGATCACAACCATTTTTAACATAAACTTGGAACTTTGATTT
>NW_007143193.1:0-3280 GCF_000164805.1 Carlito syrichta | reverse complement strand
GTATTTAACCAGTTTCCTCCCTACCCTATCCCCACCTTCCAGTTTTGAACTGCAACTCCTCCCCTAAGTGGGATTTGAAGTATGAACAAAGGGTAATTGTCTTTTATCTCATTCACATCTCCCTTTCCTCTCCACCCAGATTCTTCTTATGCATTAAGTATCATAACATTCACAGGATGGGCCTGTGAACCATCTGCCATGATAGAGAGCAGTTGAGAAGAAATCGTGGGTAGATTTAAGGCTGCTTCTTTCTGTCATTTAAACAAACACTTCCCAGATTTGCACTGTAATATAAATGAGAGAGGTAAGCTAAATGTCTGAGCCTTTTAAGTTGCATGAAATTAGTATTGTGTGGTCAGACAATGCCCCTGAAGGGACACAGAGGAACATCTTTCCATGAACATTTCAGTGGACATTTTTAATATAGGATGGAAAGGAAGATCAGATAATACCAGCAAATCAAGGAAGAAAGACAGTGTAATACCATATGTGTTCAAAATCAATTTCACATGGCTATATTCCTGCCATGTGAAAAATTCATTAATTAATTTACTCATTCATTCATTCAATAAAAACACACACACAGCCTGCCCAAAATCATGGATCCTATAGAGCCTCACAGGTTAACAGAGGTGCAGACAAGCAAATAGATAATGGAGTGCTAGAATTAGAATGAGGTTCTGAAAAGGGCCAGGCCTATGCAGCTGACACATCTCAATTAGAATCCTAACCTTGGAAACTGGCTAACTGTGTGACCTTGGGCTTAAACATTCTAAGGTTTGAATCCATCATTCATGATATGTGGATAAAAACATCTCTTTCTCTCTCTCTCTCTAAGAAACTCCTGTGAGGATTAATGCATAAAATAGTGACCTTAGGACTTAATTTCGATAGGCATTTAGTAGGTGATTAAAAGCAAAGGCATTTCCAAAGTACAATGATCATTTTTTTAAAATGACATTTAAAAAGCATCATCAAAATAGAAGAGATATTTGAACTGGATTTTGAGGAAAATGTAGGATATTATCAGATGAATAAAGCAAAGAGACCATTCCATGCAGGGAGATGACCATGCACATGTCTGAAAAGAATAAAACTAAATAAGATGGGTTGATACTTTAAAGATGGCATGTAGTAAAGTTGGAGGTCCAGGAAAATTTGGCTGATTGGGTGTCATGAGGCCTCACATGGAGTCCTGGTCTGTGAAATGGCCCTCTATTTGAACAAGCCTGGAAACTTGATTTTGTCAATGTCCTATGACAGATTTGATTTTCAGAAAGACACTAACCCAATTGTTGATAGACTCATATATAATGAGAAAGTCTGTATTACTTTCCATTGACAAACTTAACTGACTAAAAGAATGGGGTACTTACATCAGCATATAAATACCTTGCCCCCTGAACACAGATGAACAGAAGATGACTTGTCTGGTACAACACCTTGAAGCAACCTTCTCTCCATAATAAGAGTCAAAGGGCTCCATTGTTCTTTGTCCTGGACAGGAATGTCACCAAGACAAAAGATGCCTCTCTGTTTTTCCATACTGACCAACAGCTGCTCTTTCTAATTGAAAATAGAATTTTTACATTTTGAGATTGCCAACTCATTTACTTAGATCATGATCAGTCTTGTGTCCATCAAGTCTTGTGTCCACCCCGGGGATGGCCCCATGTATCTTTGCTCTGAGTCTCTAGCTATCTCTTCTATCAATGTATCTAAACTTTCTGGGACACTGCCTCTCAATGTTGACATACAGCAAATATATCTTAAAGAATGAATGAGTACTTTATTGGGTCCACAATATTCTGAATTTTTTACCTAAGTTTTCAGAAATCTATCTTTTGGTCAGTTTAGGTGATCTCAATTCTGGTCCATTTGTCTCAATGTACCTCTAACAACCTTGTGGATTTAGAATTTAGAGAGTATGAAGGGCTGGTAGGAGACTTGGTAGAGAAGGTTATGAAGAGTATTATACTTTAAGCCAAGGAATAATAATCAGAGACCTGAACATTCTATACATTCCTGCTTTTCACTGAAACTACTCCCTCTTTTTCTGTTTTGAGCCTCTATACCAGTTAAACCTTCAATCTCAGAGTGTTAACACTACCAAATTGGTTTGTCATTCATGGTTGGGGTCAGAGTTTGGTGGGTGACCTTTCACATCGTGATTTATGGGCCCGAGATCCTGCTTTCTAGTGCTCCGCCACCCTTGAGAGCAGCAATTCTTTATATGTGGTCTCCAGTACCTTCCACCTGGGAAATTTATAAGAAATAAAAATTCCTGGGCCCCACCTCAGAACTCCTAAGCCAGAAACTCTGGAGATAGAATGGAGCCATCTGTATTTTAACAAGCTTTCTAGATAATTCAGATAAACACCAACAGTGTAGAGACATCTTTCTCAGAGGAACATGTCATTTTGGTGACTTGAATTGGAACTTATTCCAAAGATGTAATTTAATTATGAAAAAGTTGACATAGTATGGCAATTGCACTGTTGTTGTACCCAAGCACTTATTAAGTTCCTGCTATGTGTCAGGCCCTGTGACATGCACTAGAAATACACCAACTGTCAAGATGTTGATCTATTACTACTCTACTTCAGATAATTTGGATTAAATAATCTTTTATTGGTTTACCTGGGTACTTAATAGACAAGTACACAGTAGGCAATTAATAGATGCTTGTCAAAAGAAAATGAATGATGACTGAATAATTTTACCTTCTTGAGATTCAAATTTCTTTTTTTTTTTGAGTTGGAGTCTCACTCTGTCGCCCAGACTGGAGTGCAGTGGCCGCTCCCGGCCACCGCAGCCTCAACCTGCTGGGTTCCTGAGATCCTTCCACCTCAGCCTTCCATAACTGGAACTACAGGCACGCGCTACCACTCCTGGCTAATGTTTTTTATTTATTGCAGAGATGAGGTCTCACCAAGTTGCCCAGGTGGGTCTCGAACCCACAGGCTCAGACAATCCACTCACCTCAGTCTCCCAAGGTGTGGGATTACAGGCTGAGTCACCGAGCCCAGCTGAGATTCAAATTTCTAACCTTGGGGAAAGAGGGACTTGATATTCAAAACTGATCTCTTAGGCCCCTTCTGAATGTATTCTAGCAAAATATATCTCTAACATTCAGGGAAAAAACTCACAGGTGGGTAGCCATCCTGCCTTCCTTTGCTGCCTGTAGACACAGAAAATGTTTACAAGAATATTCTGGGGTAAAACCTCGTCTGCATAGAGAAAGGTCCTCGCCTAGGTTAGGGCAATAATAGTAAGGATG
>NW_007143192.1:0-3023 GCF_000164805.1 Carlito syrichta | reverse complement strand
AGGAAATTGCATTTCACAATGGGGAAATGAGAATAACCCTTAATGTGTACAATTAAAACGTCGGAGGATCCATACTCTCCCATGCCATCTGCAAGATTTTACAATATAAGCCAAGAATAACAGAGGTCTCAGGTGTTTTCCTTCAAAGTATGGTATTCACATGCTATGACATCACCAGCTCTAAAACACTCAACTTCTTTTTTTTAAATTAAATCAATATTTTTTATTATGGTTTTGTGGGGGTACAGTTAAGGGTTAGGTGTACAATTACGTTTCATTCAGGCACCCTATTGATAAGAGGTGTTTCCCCTTCCCCAGACAGATATTTGCTACTGTTAATCCCATCCCCCTCCCCCCATAGTTTCCCAGTACTGTCAGTCATTTTCTTATAGTATTATATTGAATGTTCAAGGACCATCATATGAGTGAGAACATGTGATACTTGAATCTTTGTTTCTGTGAGAGGTCATCACTCAGTATTACAGACTCAAGTCCCATCCAGGTTGCTGCGAAATTCATGATTTTGTTCTTTTTTATGGCTGCATAGTATTCCATCATGTATATGTACCATATTTTTTAATCCAGTTCTCTTTTGATGGGCAGCATGGTTGTTTCCAGGTTCTTGCTATTGTGAACAATGCTGCGATAAACATACGTGTGCAGGTATCTTTTTTATAGAGTGATTTGAGTTCTTCAGGGTATATTCCCAGTAGGGGATTGTGGGGTCATATGGGAGGTTGATATTTAGAGCTTTTAGGAATCGCCACACTGCTTTCCACAGAGGTTGCACTAGTTTACACTCCCACCAACAGTGTAGAAGTGTTCCCTTTTCTCCACACCCTCTCCAGTAGCTGTTATTTTTTGAGTTGTTGATAATTGCCATTCTGACTGGAGTTAGGTGGTATCTCAGTGTGGTTTTGATTTGCATCACCCTGATGATTAGTGACGTTGAACATTTCTTCATGTGTTTGTTGGCTGCTCAGATGTCCTCTTTTGTGAAGTGTCTGTTCATATCTTTTGCCCATTTGATAATGGGGTTGTTTGTGTTTTTCTTTTCAGCACGTTTTAGTTTCTTGTAGATCCAGGATGTTAAGCCTTTCAGAACTGGTGTTGGCAAATATTTTTTCCCAGTCTGTAGGCTGTCTCCCTGTTCTCTTGATGGTTTCTTTGGTCTTGCAGAAGCTTGTCAGTTTAATAAGGTCCCATTTGTCTATCTCTCTTATGACCTGTGGGTTTCAGGTTTTGTTCAGGAATTGGATGCCAGTTCCGATTTCCATGAGGGTATTTCCTTCATTTTCTAAGGTTCTTATGGTTTGAGGTTTTACATTTAGGTATCTGATCCATTTGGAGTGAACCTTTGTGCATGGGGATACATAGGGGTCCTGTTTCAATCTTCTGCATGTGGTCAGCCAATTTTTCCAGTACCATTTACTGAATAGGTTGTCGTCTCCCCAGTGGTAGGTGGTGGAGGCCTTGTCGAAGATGAGTTGGTTGAGAAATTGAGGTTTTGCTTCTGGAATCTCAATTCTATTCCATTTATCTATATGCCTGTTCCTATACCAATACCAAGCTGTTTTGATGATTGTAGCTTTATAGTAAAGTTTGAAGTCTGGTAATGTGATACCACCGGCTTTGTTTTTTTTGCTGAGGATTCGTCTGGCTATTCTTGGATGTTGTGTTTCCATATGAATTCCTGTGTTGTCTTTTCTAGGTCTGAGAATAATATTACTGGCAATTTGATGGGTATTGCATTGATTTTGTAGATTGCCTTAGGTAAGATGCACATCTTCACAATGTTGATTCTTCAGTAGGATTGGTATCAGCTCCTCCTTAAATGTCTTGTAGAATTCTGCTGGAAAGCCATCTGGACCAGGGCTTTTTTTTGTAGGTAGTTTTCTTATTACGTAGTTGATTTCCTTGATTGTTATTGGTCTATTTAGGGTCTCAATTTCTTCTTGTTCCAATCTAGGTAGGTTGTGTGATGTCAGAAAGTCCTCCATTTCCTTAAGGTTTTCAAGTTTGTTTCCATACAAGTATACGTAGTAGTCTCTAATGATCTTTTGTATTTCTTCAGGGTCAGATGTGACTTCATCTTTTGTGTTTCTGATTGTGCTTATTTGATTTATGTTTCGTTTTGTCTTGGTCAGTCTAGCTAGGGGACCATTGATCTTGTTTATCCTTTCGAAAAACCAGCTTTTTGTTTCATTGATTTTTTTGTATTATCTTTTTGTCTTCTATGTCCTGGATTTGGGCTTTTATTTTGGTGATCTGGATTCTTCTGCTGAAATTAGGGTTTTTGGAACACTCAACTTCTACCACACTTACTTTTTGTGATAAATGCTGCAGAGTCCTCTCTCTAGGTCGGGCAGCTTATGCATATGATTTTCTTTTCTTTGTTTTTTTGAGTTGGAGTCTCACTCTGTTGCCTAGACTGGAGTGCAGTGGCCGCTTCTGGCCACTGCAGCCTTGACCTGCTGGGCTCCAGCGATCCTTCCACCTCAGCCTTCCAAGTAGCTGGAATTACAGGCATGCGCTACCACGCCCGGCTATTTTTTGATTTATTTTTGGGATGAGGTCTCACTGCCCAGGGTGGGTCTTGAACCCGCGGGCTCAGGCAATCCACTCACCTCAGCCTCCCAAAGGTGTGGGATTACAGGCTGGGCCACCAAGCCCGGCTGCATATGATTTTCTACCTGGCCAAAGACACTCAATTCAGAATGGAGAACTTCAGACATCACATCAAGCCGGGCATTGATTTTCCTATGAGAAGAGTCACAACAATGAGCAGGTGTGCTAGGAATTCCTGATGCAGACCTCTCCCATGTCAGCACCTAGCCACAACACAGCCACACAGAAAAACTTTTGTCTCTGTGCCTGCCTGGCCTCTAATTATCATCTGAAGCAGAGAGCAGGGACCAGACGAGGAAGTCAATGCTGGGCAAGACAGATGGGTTCGCCAGGAACACACATGGCCACCTTTCCTAGGCTTCTTGGCCAGACACAGACACGGCTGCCTTTCCCAG
>NW_007143191.1:0-1327 GCF_000164805.1 Carlito syrichta | reverse complement strand
CAGCTTCAAAACATGAGGAGAGCTCAAAGCCCTGAATCTTGTTCTCCCGTAGCAAGACCCCTGAGAATTTTTTCGGATTGAGGAGTCGTGTAACACAGACCCCTTATTTTTCCTTCACTAGAGGCCTTGTAGTGTCCTGTATATGAGGACTCCCCTTCCCCAGATTCCTGTTTCAAAATCCTGATTCTTGTTTAGCCCCTAGCAAGACGCTATGTAGATATTGTGATTGAGGAACCGTGTAAAACAGATTCCTTGTTTTTCATTAGCAAGCGGCCTCGAAGTTTCCTATAATGAGGACTATTAACTCCCTTCCTGCTTTGAATCCCTGATTCTTCTTTAGGCCTTAGGAAGATGCCCCGTAGATTCTTTGAGATGGAGAACACGCGTAACCCCGATTCCTTATTCTTTCTTACCAAAAGGCGGTGAAATTGCCTGTATATGAGGACCCCATTTCCGCAGATTCATGCTTCAAAAACCATGATTCGTGTTTAGCCCAATAGCAAGACGCCCTGAAGTTTTCTTGGGATTGATGACCCTTGTGACCCAAATTACTTATTGTTTCTTTTTTTTTTTTTTTTTTTTTTTTTTTTTTTAATAATTAATCAGTATTTTTATTATAGTTTTGTGGGGTACAGTTAAGGGTTAGGTGTACAATTACGTTTCATTCAGGCACCCTGTTGATAAGAGGTGTTTTCCTAGCCCCAGACAGATATTTGCTACTGTTAATCCCATCCCCCTCCCCCCCATAGTTTCCCAGTACCGTCAGTCATTTTCTTATAGTATTACATTGGATGTTCAAGGTCCATTATATGAGTGAGAACATGTGATATTCTGATCTTTGTTTCTGTGAGAGGTCACTCAGTATTATAGACTCTAGTTCCATCCAGGTTGCTGCGAAATTCATGATTTTGTTCTTTTTTATGGCTGCGTAGTATTCCATCGTGTATATGTACCACATTTTTTTAATCCAGTCCTCTTTTGATGGGCAGCATGGTTGTTTCTAGGTTCTTGCTATTGTGAACAACGCTGCGATAAACATACGTGTGCAGGTATCTTTTTTATAGAGTGATTTGTGTTCTTCAGGGCATATTCCCAGTAGGGGGATTGCAGGGTCATATGGAAGGTCAATTTTTAGAGCTTTTAAGAATCGCCACACTGCTTTCCACAGAGGTTGCACTAGTTTACACTCCCACCAGCAGTGTAGAAGTGTTCCCTTTTCACCACACCCTCTCCAGCAGCTGTTATTTTTTGAGTTGTTGATAATTGCCATTCTGACTGGAGTTAGGTGGTGTCTCAGTGTGGTTTTGATTTGCATGGGAGTGCTTTT
>NW_007143190.1:0-800 GCF_000164805.1 Carlito syrichta | reverse complement strand
CGAACAATGCTGCGATAAACATACGTGTGCAGGTATCTTTTTTATAGAGTGATTTGTGTTCTTCAGGGTATATTCCCAGTAGGGGGATTGCAGGGTCATATGGAAGGTCAATTTTTAGAGCTTTTAGGAATCACCACACTGCTTTCCACAGAGGTTGCACTAGTTTACACTCCCACCAACAGTGTAGAAGTGTTCCCTTTTCACCACACCCTCTCCAGCAGCTGTTATTTTTTGAGTTGTTGATAATTGCCATTCTGACTGAAGTTAGGTGGTATCTCAGTGTGGTTTTGATTTGCATGGGGAGAGGAGAACCTATTCAGTAAATGGTGCTGGGAAAATTGGCTGACCACATGCAGAAGATTGAAACAGGACCCCTATCTATCCCCATGCACAAAAGTTAACTCCAAATGGATCAGAGACCTAAATGTAAAACCTCAAACCATAAGAACCTTAGAAAAGGAAGGAAATACTCTCATGGAAATCGGAACTGGCATCCAATTCCTGTACAAAACCAGAAACCCACAGGACTTAAGAGAAAAGATAGACAAATGGGACCTTATTAAACTGACAAGCTTCTGCAAAGCCAAAGAAACCATCAAGAGAGCAGGGAGACAGCCTACAGACTGGGAAAAAGTATTTGCCAACTCTAGGTCTGACAAAGGCTTAACATCCTGGATCTACAAGGAACTGAAACGTACTGAAAAGAAGAAAACAAACAACCCCATTATAAAATGGGCAAAATATATGAACAGACACTTCACAAAAGAAGACATTCGAGCAGCCAACAACACATGAAGGAA
>NW_007143189.1:0-10664 GCF_000164805.1 Carlito syrichta | reverse complement strand
AGCATAGGTTTGGCCTCTAGATATTAATCACACATCTCCTTGTACGCTTGCTCTTTGTTTGAGTTTTATTTCTTTTCTTTTCTTTTTTTTTACAGATCAGGGTAATTCCATGTTCTGGTCTTCAAGTTCTGAGAGTCTTTCTTCTGTTAGATTAATTCTGTTTTCCATGCTTGTCATCTTGTTATTTATTTTCTGTAAGAAAATTTCTTATGGCCAAAATTTCTATTGCAAGTTCTTTCAGTGTGGCATCTTGTCTTTCTTGAGTCTTACTCACTCTCCATCCACTCTCTAATTCCTGTCATATTCTAGGATCAGCTGTTGGTGACTTCCATTTTTTGGGCTTCAAGTTCTGATTTTTAAGGCACTTTTCTCTTTGAAACACTTGAAATTATCTGTAGTATTCCATTGGTTTTTCCTCATTTATGAAATATTTCTTGCTTTTCTTTTTAGTCCCATTATTCAGTGTCAGTGAGAAAGTTTCCCTTCTGATGTTTGCTCTGTTCTCTATTCTTCCCTTGATCCGGGCTCTGGATTTGTTCTATTCTGAACCAAGACAGTGGGTGGGAAGCTTTGTAGTTTTGAAAATTGAACAAGGTAGAGGATGGGGAGCTAAAATTCAGAAACTGCTTCCAAATTAAATGTTCACTGATTGTGACATGTGTTCCCTAAGACCGACTCTCCACCGCTGCTTTATGTGATGATGCAATGGGTATTTGTGGGTACTCCCTGAGTCCAAGATATAGTAGTAACAATGAAAGATGAAACCAAAGCAAGAAACAATTGAACACTCACATTCACAGACACACACACACACCTCAAAACAAACTGGAAAACAACAACAACAAAAACTGGGAAAATTAAACACACACACATATGCCTAGAACAAAATGAATGGAAAAGAAAAAAAGAAAAACTGGAAAAAATAAAAAAAAGAAAGAAAAAACATGAGCTCAGATGGAACCTTCACACATATATTTACACATACCTTAAACAAAAAAAAAATACAAAAGAGCAAAAACAAACCAACCAACAAACAAAAAAACCCCAGAATGATGAACACTCAATCATTCACATAGACACATAAACAGAAAACAAAAAACAACAAAAGAAAAAGAAAAAAAGGGGGGGGAAGTATGTAGATCAAACTCTCACATACACATTCATGCACAAAGAAAAATATTTTAAAGATAGAAATAGTGACATTCAGGCAAACAATGTTTGCAAATTAAACGTTAAAAAAAATTAAAACCTGTACTCTCTTGTGGCAGGTCCTGTAATTGTTCTTCTTGTCTACTTGTCTGCTATTTCCTACAGAGCTTCCAACTCTTTCACTCTCTCCATAGTGTCCAGTCCAGTGAATGAGGAGGGGTTGTGAGTGTGGGTGAGGCTACAAAGGCCTAATATCTAGGATGTACAATGATCTCAAACATGCCAAAAAGAAGACAAACATCTCTATTAAAAAGTAGGCAAATGATATGAATAGACACTTCTCAAAAGAAGACATAGCAGTAGCCAAAAGACACATGAAAAAATGTTCAGTCTCACTAATTATCAAAGAGATAATTGAATTTTTATACTCTTTTGTCCCAGAAATTTGTTTAGAAATTGGATTTTAGAATATGATGATAGCCTATGGTTGACATTTTGTTACTGGAATAGATTAACATTGTATTGATGATTTGCAAATTATTTCATAGAAAATACTGGACAACGTGGTTTGACAAAATTTGGATGGAAAATAAAAAAGGTGTAGTTTTGACTTTTGATATATAACTCCTTTGGAGAAAAATGATAATTAACACATTATTCTAACCTTATTTTAAACACATTTGCACTGGCCATAGATAGTACTAACAGGAAATATTAAAGACTAGTAGAAGATATTAAGAAAATTCCTCATGTTTGTAATTCTGGCTACTTGGAAGATTGAGAAGGAAGGATCACCGGAGCCCAACAGGTGGTGGCTGCAGTGGCCGGGAGTGGCCACTGCACTTCAGTCTGGGTGACAGAGTGAGATTCCAACTCAAAAAAAAGAAAAAAAAATTCCTTGTGAATATCTGTTAAGGACTGTCTAATTGATTGCTGGTCTTCTGATAGCCACATTGCTAACTTACTTAAAAAATGTTGAGTCAGATTCAACCTAAAGAGCTTAGCTAAGTCCATTGAGAGTGTCTTAAAAGAACATGTGGGAAAATACAGTGGTAGTTGGTAGTTGTGAGTGTGCCATCCTGATAATTTGATGGAAAGCCAAAGTAACTTATACAAAGAAAGCAATGGATAAATGATGTGTGAAATAAGGCAGAATCTAAAATACCCATGGTTTCACAAGCCATTTGAGATTTTTATTCTATTTTGGGAGGACAAAATGGACTGAACAGCCTCCATTAATTATCTATCAATTATTCACTCTAACATTGTGTTGGAATGAACCAGATTAAAGATTTCACCCTGTTGTTTTGTTTGTGACATGAAGTGATCACATGACTATGTGATAGCCATTGACAGAAAGAAAATACATGTGTGCCAAAGACAGAACACCTATAGTAAAAGGAACTGACCAGTTCTGAGAAACACACTTTATTTTCCCAATTGCCTAGAATATAAATGCAACTGCTGGTCAAGGTCAGCCACTTTGTATCATGAAGTGGCTTTGAAGAGACAGTCAGTACTGAAGATAGTAGAGTAAAAACTAAGGATCTGGTTTCCTGATGTTACCATAGAGTTACCAAACCAACTGTGATATTTTCACTTCTAAATTTACTTGAGGAGGAAAATAATAATATTGTATTTCATTTTCATCATGTCTGTTCTTATTGCTGTGGTTATATTTAGCCAAATCTAATTTTTAGTGATACATAAATCACTTGAAATGATATTGGGAAAGTAGGGACACAGAGATGAACAAAATTGTCATTTGCAAATATTACTCTGATATGTCAAGAGGGAGTAAAAACGGATTCCAGGAAACTGGTTGCCAGGGAAATTCATTGGGCAAGAAATGAGGGTCACTGAGACTAGGAAGATAGAGGTGGAGGTAAAGAGAACAAGGTGTATTAAATAACAAGTTAACAACAAAATTTACTTGAACATCCTTCTGACTATAAGCTAGTTCTTTATGAGCAAATTCTGACACCAAAGGTTTATATTAATATTTTGGAAGAAGTGAATTATTTTCATGAAAATTTTATGTCACAAGTCTTATAAAAGTTATGTAATGTGTACTTTAGTGTCGTTTTATATTTAGAGTTTCAATCCACTTAGATATGTTTATAGTGAAGTAATAAAGTAAGAGCTAGCAGCATTATTATAGTGTCACATAGTAAAATAAGTATATTTATTTTGGTATATATTAGTAAAAGATTTGTTTTTCAAATTCTTTGATAAGCATATTTAAAAAGCAAATGCCTCATACAGTTTCAAATATACTAAGATGAAGTTTAATAGATAGACTCAACCAAGCACATTGTGCATTTAGAAAGTAATACATTTCAGCTTTTGCATTTCTATAACCTATCTTTTTTGATATACATTATTAGCAGAGATGCAAATATGAGTACTACTTAAAGAAAATAGAAAATGAAGTTTAATGTTTTAACTATGAAAGTCTTGCCAATATACTAAAAATTACTTCTAGGTGTTTTCGTCTTCCTCCCTCCAAAAAAAAGTGAAAAATATTTCCAACAATAAATTTGTTATACATACTAAGTATTTCTCAATTTAATATTTAAAATAGGGACTAAAGTAAAGATATATAAAAAATTACGTTGTTTCCAGTGGTTTTGATGGTTTTCCCTGAGAATTAGCAAAAAAGATGAACTATTTCTCTGTGGACATGCTGGCTTTGGAGAGAAATATTTCAGAACCATAAGTGAGCTGCAGAAAATAATGATGATCAAGATATTAGAATGCTACATTCTAAATAATATAATTAACCTTAATTAGATTAACTAAAATAATGTCATTACACTCTAGAATAAGCAGTTTAAAATACATGTTAGTTACATTTTAAATATTTTAAAATGCTTTCTTTTTTTTCTTCATTAATCAGTATTTTTTTATTATGGTTTTGTGGGGTACAGTTAAGGGTTAGGTGTACAATTACGTTTCATTCAGGCACCCTGTTGATAAGAGGTGTTTTCCCATCCCCAGACAGATATTTGCTACTGTTAATCCCATCCCCCTCCCCCCCATAGTTTCCCAGTACCGTCAGTCATTTTCTTATAGTATTGCATTGGATGTTCAAGGTCCATTATATGAGTGAGAACATGTGATATTCGGATCTTTGTTTCTGTGAGAGGTCACTCAGTATTATAGACTCTAGTTCCATCCAGGTTGCTGCGAAATTCATGATTTTGTTCTTTTTTATGGCTGTGTAGTATTCCATTGTGTATATGTACCACATTTTTTAAATCCAGTCCTCTTTTTGATGGGCAGCTAGTTGTTTCCAGGTTCTTGCTATTGTGAACAATGCTGCGATAAACATACGTGTGCAGGTATCTTTTTTATGGAGTGATTTGTGTTCTTCAGGGTATATTCCCAACAGGGGGATTGCAGGGTCATATGGAAGGTCAATTTTTAGAGGTTTTAGGAATCACCACACTGCTCTCCACAGAGGTTGCACTAGTTTACACTCCCACCAACAGTGTAGAAGTGTTCCCTTTTCACCACACCCTCTCCAGCAGCTGTTATTTTTTGAGTTGTTGATAATTGCCATTCTGACTGAAGTTAGGTGGTATCTCAGTGTGGTTTTGATTTGCATGGGGAGAGGAGAACCTATTCAGTAAATGGTGCTGGGAAAATTGGCTGACCACATGCAGGAGATTGAAACAGGACCCCTATCTATCCCCATGCACAAAAGTTAACTCCAAATGGATCAGAGACCTAAATGTAAAACCTCAAACCATAAGAACCTTAGAAAAGGAAGGAAATACTCTCATGGAAATCGGAACTGGCATCCAATTCCTGTACAAAACCAGAAACCCACAGGACTTAAGAGAAAAGATAGACAAATGGGACCTTATTAAACTGACAATCTTCTGCAAAGCCAAAGAAACCATCAAGAGAGCAGGGAGACAGCCTACAGACTGGAAAAAAGTATTTGCCAACTCTAGGTCTGACAAAGGCTTAACATCCTGGATCTACAAGGAACTGAAACGTACTGAAAAGAAGAAAACAAACAACCCCATTATAAAATGGGCAAAAGATATGAACGGACACTTCACAAAAGAAGACATTTGAGCAGCCAACAAACACATGAAGAAATGCTCAACCTCATTAAGATACTTTCAAAGAAAAAACTTTTAAAAAACTTTAAAAATATTATAAAATATTACTATAATAGAAAAATCTTATAAATATATCATTTAAAATATTTTAATATAACAAGACAAATGAAGCTTACTTGTTTTATGTTGTATTCCCAAGGGTAACTGACAATTTTATAATGCCAATTTCAGGGACCAGAATAAGTGTACAGAGTTTATAGCAAGTATAACCAGATGTAGCTATAAGAGCACAACATAGGCCCTGAGAACTGAGTTAGTCACTGAAAATGCACAGATTCATATTCTAACCCTAATTACTTAGAAAATTAAGGGTAAATATTAATACACAGCTACATATTCCATTAGGATTTAAAGAAAATGTATTATTATATGCCATGTGACCTCTGGAAGATGCTATAATTTTTAGCAATTAAGAGAAAAAAGAGCAAATTATATATTAGTATTATGATCAAAATAGTTTTTGATGTTACAGACCTCAGCGGGTTTAGGGATTCCAAAAGTGCTTCAAACATACTTTGAGAACTGCCAATGTAAACACAAAGACACAACTTATAGGAGTTTTGAGGTGTGTTAAAATACTGAAATACCTAAGTGAGAAGGAAAATTGTAAAGGAAGTGCAGTGTTGCTAAAAAAAAGTAAAATCTTAAGGTTTGAGTCTTGAACCAGGTCTCTGGCAGACTCTGGCAAATAGCTGAGGAATCTATTTTCAGAAGGGCACAAAACATAGTGAGACAATTGTTATAGAAGTCTGCATAAATGGTAACACATATGATGTAGTTATGAAAGGAATGATAAGGCTGTCAGCTGTGGTAACTTGGAGACAGGAAAAAATGTATATAATAAAATTTAAAAATTGAGTGATAAGATTTCCAGGCAGAATGATGCCATATATAGCTCTTACCAGCTGCATACAATATGATAGTAGAAGAAAGAGAAACATTATGACAGAATAGAAAAGATTTCAAGCAAATTTAGAAGAAATGGAGAGAACTCAGTACACCATATGCTGGAAAAATAAAACTTTCTCTTTCTTGTCTCCAGTCATTTTCAACAACAACAACAGCAACAACAATAACTACAGCAACAAAGATTTCTTAAGGTAAAATGCAATTAGAGGCAAAGACCACATGGAAGGCATGAATGTAAGTTCCTTTGTTAGTAACATTGAGAAAAATAAGTGATTTCCCCTACTAGGCAAAAGGACTTCTAGGAAACTTAAGGAAATTGTCGTTCAGAAACAACATATGCCCAGAGAAGGAGTAGTTGTACAGAAAACAAGCAGACTTCCTGCAAGATGGCAATAGGGCAGCTTGGTCTGTGAGACTCTCAATGAAAGAGAACACACTTAAAGACTCTAGCTCTCTCCTGGGGGCTGCAGCCCCCATTATCAGCAGCCTGCTCTTCACACAGAGCTCAACTGCAGCCACCGCTCAAGCACCACAGAGGTCTGGGCCATCACCGCAGCCATGGATGCTGCCGCAGCAGCCATCTCTCTGCCTATGCCTGAGGTGACCCACAACTTCAGACCATGAAGCCCCCATAAGCATGATCTACTGAGATTGCTGCTGCTGCCATTGCCACCACCACGCCCCACCCCACGCATGGAGCCAGGCTCGTGGAGTTCCTTCCATGTACCGTGAGGCAGCTGCTGCCACTGCTGCTACCATTGCCTGCTTCTCCCATCCTGGGCACCCTCTGACTTCTTCCCTGCCTGGCTTTCATTGATTGCAGGCTTCAGCAGCTGCAGATAAAGATCAATTGGAGTGGTGAGATAGCACCACCTGCTGGGGGTCCAAGGTAACTATCAAAATGGGAAAGACAGAAGTTCCTTCCCTTTGATAAATAGACAAGGACCAGATCTGAGTGTTAGACTGGCCACAGAGCCCAGATATGAACTGCCCTTTACAGCAGGCCAGGGGCAACTGATCCTAACTTTGAACAAATCTACCAGCCTGCAAAGACAGCTAGAAATCAGAGCTGAAAGGACATTGAACTTAAAGGAATAATCTCAGAGTGTGCTTGGTTGGTTCTGTTAGTTTACTGACTTTATTCCATTCCTTTTGTTTTGTTCTTTTATTTTTTATTTCTCTGTAAACCCCATTCTTTATAGAGGAATAGCACACCAATAAGGAGGTTGGTTAGCTTGTACCTTAGCATCATTGTATGTTTTTGTTTTTTTGTATGGTTGTTGGATAGTCTGTAATCATGGTTATTGTTTTTCTTTTTATTTGTTTCAGTCTTTGTGTCTCTTTTCATCTGTTAGTTGGTATGCTCATCTGTTTTTCCTCTTACTTCTCTTTCTCTCCACCCCCTTCTTGCCCCCACTGCCTGCTGTATTCTCTTCCCTCTGTTAATCTCATTTTGCTTTCAGGGAGTAAACCTACAACCCCACTGCAGGGACAGTTTCCAAGGGAGTGGGGAGGGGGTTTCAGAATAACCATATGCCTGTTGTCAGATACCAGGATCTGCAGATAGATTTTCAATCACAGCTCCCCCCTTATTTAAATCTCAAAACTGCAAAAAGTTCCATCCAACATGCAGTCCACCTCCTGAATTGAACAAAGCAACAGGATATACATAAGGAAGAATAGGAAATTGAACAAACAGAAGTAAAAGCAACCCCTCCACCCCTGAATAACAGAAGTAAAGAAGATGGGGAAGTGGAGGGAAGAAAAAATTAGGGGGGGAAATCTGCACAAATGAAGAAAAATCAAAAGAAGAATATAGGTATCACACAGACCCATGGGAGGTCAGACACTGCGAAAACAGACTTCAAAACACAAACAATGAAGAGCCCCAGAATGACTGGTCTTATGCAACAAACCCAGACATCAAAACATTAATGAAGAGAATAAAAAAATTTGAAGAGACAAGAGGAAAATAGGAAGGAGCTGGTGACAGAAATAATAGCAGTAAAGAATACTGTGATGAAAATAAGTAACAAACTAATAAACATGGAAAGCAAAATTAGCCAAACAGAAGAAAGAATCTCAGAGCTTGAAGACCAAAATACAGAACTAACCCAAACTGTTAAAAACATAGAAAAGAAGCTTAAAAAGACAGACCAAAACCTTCAAGAGATGAATGATTACTTCAACAGACCAAACCTAAGAGTAATTGGCCTTCCTGAGACAGACAAAGAGACAGAGGCCACACTGGAACAAACATGTCATGAAATCATTCATGATAAATTTCCCTCATGTCATCACTGATGCAAAAATTCAAACACAAGAGATTTACAGAACCCCTGAAAGACAACAAATGAGAAAACGAATTCCGAGACACATAATAATTTGCCTAAATAAAGTAGGTATAAAAGAAAACATCCTAATGGCAGCAAGAGAAAAAGTTCAGACTGCATACTAATTAGAATAGCAGCAGATTTATCTAAAGAAAGCCTTCAGGCTAGGAGAGCTTGGGGCCCTATCTTCAAAGTTCTAAAAGACAAACAATTTCAACCAAGTATAACCTACCCAGCCAAGCTGAGCTTGATAAGTGAGGGAGAATTGAAATCTTACCCAGATATCCAATCCCTAAGAACTTACGCTGCCAGCAGACCACCTCTACAAGAAACACTTAAGAAAGTATTGAACACAGAAGAAAAGGAAAAAGGAACAATGTTCTTCACAACAGTACAGGAAAAAGATCAAAAACACACATGAACATATCCCTAACCAAAGAAAGATAACAAACAAACAGGAAGAACAACAAAAATCTGTAAGATCATTATGATAGGGATCAACTCTCACATTTCAATAATTAGCCTGAATGTGAGTGAACTAAATGCACCACTGAAAAGACATAGAATGACAAAATGGATAAAATATCACCAGGCAACAATATATAGCCTTCAAGGGACTCACCTCACTAGAAAGGACACTCACAAACTCAAAGTAAGAGGATGGGAAACAAATTTTTAGGAGAATGGAACACTAAAGAAAGGAGGAGTTGCAATCTGAATCACAGACAAAAATAACCTTTAAGCTATTAAAAATTTAAAAAGATACAGAAGGCTGCTACATAATGATAAAAGTTTCAATCCATCAACAAAAAATATACATCCTAAACATATATGCATCCAACATTGGAGCACTAACTTTCAAAAAGCAGCTTTTAGGTAAATTCAAAAAAGATATTGACTCTAACACTATCACAGCTGGGGACTTTAATACCCCACTCACAACCCTAGACAGATCATCAAGACAAAAAATCAGCAATGAGATCTGAAACCTCAATGTGACTCTTGGCCAAATGGACTTAATTGATATGTACAGAACACTCCATCAAATGACCACAGAATATACATTCTACTCATCACTGCATGGAATGTACTGTAAGATCGACCACATACTTGGCCATAAATCCAACATACACAAATTTTAAATGATCCAAATTTTGCCATGCACCTTCTTGGAGCACAGTGGAATAAAAGCAAACATCAACACCAACAAGATTGCCCAAAAAACCAGAAAGACAAGGACACTAAACAGCATAATGCTAAACAACCTCTGAGTCAATAATGAAATCAAAACAGAGATTAAAAGATACCTGGAAACAAATGAAAATAAAGAAACAGGCTACCCAAATCTCAGGAATGCCATGAAAGCTGTAGTAAGAAGGTAATTCATATCTCTAAAAAAACGCATGAAGAAAATGGAAGGTTCAAAAATTAACAGCATTACAAGTCACTTAAGGAAGCTGGAAAAGCAAGACTACCAAAACCCTAATTTCAGCAGAAGAATCCAGATCACCAAACTAAAAGCCCAAATCTGTGACATTGAAGACAAAAACATAATACAAAAAAGTCAATGAAGCACAAATCTGGTTCTTTGAAAGGATAAACAGGATTGATGGTCACCTAGCTAGACTGATCAAGAAAAAGAGAGAAAAAGCTGAAATAAACAGAATCAGAAACACAAAAGATGAAGTCACATCTGACCATGAGGAAATACAAAAGATCATTAGAGACTACGATGCACACTAGTATGGAAACACACTTGTAAACCTTAAGGAAATGGAGAACTTTCTGATATCACACAACCCGCCTTTGTTGAAACAAGAAGAAATCGAGTCCCTAAATAGTCTAATAAAAATCAAGGAAATTGACTATGTAATAAGAAAACTACCTACAAAAAAAAAAAGTCTTGGAACAGATGCTTTCCAGTAGAGTTCTATAAGACATTTAAACAGGAGCTGATACCAATCCTACTGAATGTATTCCAGGTGATTGAGAGAGATGGAACTCTCCTCAGATTATTTTATAAAGCTAACCTCACATTGATACCCCAGCAATGTAAAGACTCAACAAAGAAAGAGAACTACAGGCCGATATCTTTGATGAACATAGATGCTAAAATTATCAACAAGATCCTAGGAAG
>NW_007143188.1:0-762 GCF_000164805.1 Carlito syrichta | reverse complement strand
GAAGAAAACTGAAGGTAAGTTTGGGGAGTTGACTGCCTGGCCACAGACTTCGTTAGCCATCAGGAATAAGAGCTTGGCACTCCTAATTCCCATACTGGGGCTTCTTCTTTATAAAAGCTCACAGTCTCAGATGGTGACAATGGTTGCACAACAATATGAATGTACTCAATGTCACTGCACTGTGAGTTGATGCAGTTTACTTTATGTGAATGCTACTATAATAAAAATATGCAGTCTTCCTGTACATATTAGAAATGAGCAAATATTTCTAAATATTGGAATATTGCTTATTTCTGCCATTTAATTTATTTTTTCATTGTCAAGACAGAACCTGGAGACAGTTAAACTGACAGCAGAGAAACTGCTGGAATCCTAAATGAAAGTACCTTTTATAACCAACTTATACTCTGAGGTCATGACCTCCACAAAGGCACCTGACAGGTAGAGGAGAAAGCTAGACTGGAATCTAGCCCTCTTTCTAGTTGCCAAGACAATCATCTTGGTAAACTCACCTGTAGGAAAGGGTAACTTGCTAATTCTTCAACCTTGAGGGAGTTCCTTTTTGTAATTCATCCACCCGGATTGAACTCACCATTTCCCAATCACACAGAGGTACCTTCTGCACGTGGATGCTGTTACCTGATGATCAGCATTAGGTAGTAAGAATCCTGATGCATACACAAGGAGATGGAATATAAGAAGCCATGATCTTACCCTTCCACAAACTGGTGGCAGATGCAGAATATTCAGAAAAGGAGAAAC
>NW_007143187.1:0-749 GCF_000164805.1 Carlito syrichta | reverse complement strand
CGTGTAGTGTCCTGTATATGAGGACTCCCTTTCCCCTGATCTGTTTCGAAACCTGATTCTTCTTTAGCCCTTAGCAAGACCCCATGTAGATTTTGTGATTGATGAACTGTGTAGAACAGATTCCTTATTTTTCCTTAGCAAGAGTCCGCGATGTTTCCTGTAATGAGGACTATTACCTCATTCCTGCTTCGAATCCCTGAATCTTGTTTAGCCCTTAGGAAGGCACCCTGTAGTTTTTTGGGGATTGAGAACATGTGTAACCCAATTGCCTTATTATTTCTTAGCAAAAGGTCGTTTAATTGCCTGTATATGAAGACTCCATTTCCCCATATTCATGCATTAAAAACCCTGATATGTGTTTAACCCTTAGCAAGACGCCCTGAGTTTTTTTTTTTTTTTTGGATTGAGGACACGTGTAACTATATTCCTTATTCTTCCTTAGCAATAGGCAGTGCAGTTTCCTGTATATGAGTACTCCCATTACCCAGATTCCTACTCCAAAAACCGGATTCTTCATTACCTCTTAGTAAGACGCCCTGTGGATTATTGGGATTGAGGACTAGTGCAACCAAAATTCCTTCTTCTTCCTTAGCAAGAGGCCAGGTAGTTTCCTGTATATGAGGATTCCCATTACCCAGATTCCAGCTTCATTCTCAGGAAAGTGCCTTGACATTTCCTGATGACCTAGAATTCCAGTTGTTTGGATCTCAAGAGAACGACTCCCATAAGGTCCTTGGGGAACTGGAATG
>NW_007143186.1:0-773 GCF_000164805.1 Carlito syrichta | reverse complement strand
CTTAGCAAGAGTCCGCGATGTTTCCTGTAATGAGGACTATTACCTCATTCTGCTTCGAATCCCTGAATCTTGTTTAGCCCTTAGGAAGGCACCCTGTAGTTTTTTGGGGATTGAGAACATGTGTAACCCAATTGCCTTATTATTTCTTAGCAAAAGGTCGTTTAATTGCCTGTATATGAAGACTCCATTTCCCCATATTCATGCATTAAAAACCCTGATATGTGTTTAACCCTTAGCAAGACGCCCTGAGTTTTTTTTTTTTTTTTGGATTGAGGACACGTGTAACTATATTCCTTATTCTTCCTTAGCAATAGGCAGTGCAGTTTCCTGTATATGAGTACTCCCATTACCCAGATTCCTACTCCAAAAACCGGATTCTTCATTACCTCTTAGTAAGACGCCCTGTGGATTATTGGGATTGAGGACTAGTGCAACCAAAATTCCTTCTTCTTCCTTAGCAAGAGGCCAGGTAGTTTCCTGTATATGAGGACTCCCATTACCCAGATTCCAGCTTCATTCTCAGGAAAGTGCCTTGACATTTCCTGATGACCTAGAATTCCAGTTGTTTGGATCTCAAGAGAACGACTCCCATAAGGTCCTTGGGGAACTGGAATCCAAGATTTCTGGTTCCCCTTAACAAGACCTCCCCAAAATGTGGAATCATCTAACCCAATGTCCCAATTCCCACCAGCCTGACCACAAGAAATTACTGTAGTTTGAGGTAACCTGAATAGAGAGATTTTACACCAATATGCTGTTTGATTTCTAGGGTA
>NW_007143185.1:0-1522 GCF_000164805.1 Carlito syrichta | reverse complement strand
GCCCTTAGTTTCTCAGTCCTTTGACCTTGGATTGAGAGTTCCACCATCAGCTTCTCTGGTAACTCCATTGTATAATGATTCTTCTTCCTTGTCTCTATGTAACTACCTTAAACTATATTTTAATGGCAGAACTCTGGGGACTTTCTGAGCACTGGCTATACGTAAGACATAAAATTAATCAAAGCTCCCTAACAATCAAAAGTTCCTATTTTGATTGCCACATTGTGTGACTCCGAGTCTTAACTAGTTTGGGGCAAATGGAACTCTGCTTCAGGAAACTGAAAGCTGCAGGGCCTCTCCATGTAAAATAATTACATCAAAGATTGAGGTGGGCTTGAGAAAGATGGAGGCGCAGCAATGAAGTTTCTGAATCTCCTGAAATCCTCTCACAGAAATAGCTCAAACAAAACCAAATCCTGCATAGCATTTACCCCCAAACTAGAGGACAAAGTTCTTCCTCTGAACATTAACACCGACGGTGGGGCAAACCAATAGGCACCAGACCTTCCAGGTATCACTGTCATTACAAGAGGGAGTGGCCAACAGGAGGTCTTTAAAGTGCCAGCCAGTGTTCACCGGAAAGTAAAGTGAGCCAGTTTGAGAACAGCAGCTGATATGGTGAGGGATGTGGCCAGACCCAAGTGAGTAATTATAGGGGCTAGTAGTAGAATCTGAAGGGCCGAAGCAGCCTAGCCCCTTTATGCTCTTGAACCTGAGTAGCCAGAGTTCCTTTCTGGGATGAGGCCTGTAACATTGAAGAAATTCTGTTTGAAATAAAATAACCATAATCAAAGTTAATAGGAAAACAATAAGTATATAGAAATCTCCCATATGTGTGTGTTAATATATGCATATATGAGTATATAAATACATATATATGCATGTATGTGTGCTCTTAAAAATTGAGAACCTGAGAGAAAATTAGACAAAATATAAGTATAGTTAACAAAGAAGGAAATGCAAAAAGTTCTTAACTTATTGAAAAAATATATTCCATCTCACTAATAATAATATGTTAAAACTAGGATGTATCATTTCTCACCTACATGACTGCAAAAATCCAGAAGTTTTACAACGTACTATGTTGATGAGATTGGAGAAAACAAGTTATTTCAGGTGTCACTGGAGAAATTCACTACAGTACACCTTCAGAAGAGAATAAATTTGCAACCTTAAATAAAATTAGAGACGTACTTACATGTCTGACCCATCAGGACAGTAATACAAAAATATTCACCCATTTTTGTGGGATAACATTTTCACGAGTTTGTTTACAAAGGCATTATTTGTGGTATCAATAGATAGTTAAATCTACTTTGACAATTGACCTAAACACCTTTCTCTGTTAAAATCATGCAAAATCACTCACGTCTTTTGAAATATAATACAACACCAATTGGGATCTAGAAATACTTGCAATCCCACTTCAGATTTCCAAACCCCAGTCTAAAGATGAGAACCAATTGAAATACTGAATTTTCTGTACACTTCCAGATTATTATATCACACATTCTCACCCTTG
>NW_007143184.1:0-754 GCF_000164805.1 Carlito syrichta | reverse complement strand
ATTTTCTGTACACTTCCAGATTATTACATCACACATTCTCACCCTTGGAAATATGACTGTGAGGAGAAGCAGGAGCACTGAACTTTGTACTCTTTTTGATTCTCCTCTCACATTCCCACATCCCACTCATTGGAAAGCTGAATCTTTCTGCTCCTTCTAGTATGTCAGAAATATTCTTTAAATTACATTAATATATTTTTAAGACACAAGGTCTCACTATGCTGCCAAACCTGGGGTGCAGCAGCTAGACACAGGCACAATCTTTTGTGCTACAATCTTTGCATCCTGTGCTCAAGCAGTCCTTCAGCTCCAATATGTGCCGCTGTGTCTGGTTCTGAATTACATTTTCTCTCATCCTCAATAGGTATTCAGTCCCTTCCTCAATAGATATTCTCCAGAAGGAATGGCTGCAGTCTCTGGGTGAGGGTGAGGGTAAGGGTGAAGGTGAAATGGAGACTGCATTATTTAATATTTTCCAGTTTTACTTGCAATGCACTAACTTTGAGAAACATAATACAATTACTACAGCTATGATCAAGAGGGTACAGAGTACTTACTGCTTTTATCTAGTGTAAGAATGATAAGGTTGAAAGGACAGAGAGAGGAAACAAAAAGCAAAGGGATTATTTTTTGACTTTTCCGGTCTATGTCCCAAGATAGGACTTCAGTCCTTGAGTGCTAAGGTAACGTTCTTTTACTTCTAATTATCACAAAAGTTAGCATGGTAACTTGCACCCCAGAACAACTGAGATGT
>NW_007143183.1:0-786 GCF_000164805.1 Carlito syrichta | reverse complement strand
GAATTCAGTGTTTTAGATTACCTATTTATTATCACATTTATTATAAAATGTTCCCAATAGCAATGAGATACAGAAACTATTATTGCTGTCCCCAGGGGAGATGATGGAGCTTAAAGCAAAGGGAGGTTAATTAACTAAAGTACATTTAAAAAGTGAATCCTGGAAGTCTAGTTGCAGAAACCATAGTTGTAATCATTTTGCTAAAGTTCTTTGTTTCATGATGAATTTACTTCTAATTTGAGTACTTAGACAGACCATTGGCAAATTTCTTTTCAACAGCCTGAAAGCTAATCATACAGTTAATGCCTCCTATGATTTGAATGTATGTGGTCCTCTAAAGTTCATGTGTTAGAACCTAATACTCAAAGTGATATTATTAAGAAATGGGGCCTTGGGGCAAGTAATTAAGTCATGAGGGTTCTGCCCTAAAGAATAGATTAAGCAGAATCCTGTAAAAGATTTTGAAAGAAGCATTTTAGTGCCCCCCTTTTTAGACCTTCTATTCTTTCTGCCATGTGAGGATGCAGCTTTGGTGTAGTCTGGAAGATGGCACTATCTTAGAATAAATGTCTATAAAGCCTTAAAGTGGGGAAGTTGATTCTTACTACTATTTAAAATCCAGAAGCCATAAAAAATATTGATATATTTGAGCACACATATACAAAAATATCTGCATAGTGCAAAGAGAAAATTTGTCATTGCAACTTTAAAAATGTGTAGTGACAACAGTAAACTAGAAATAAAGTGAAAAAAAAAACTAGTGAACTCTACAATAGAGCTGAGGGA
>NW_007143182.1:0-808 GCF_000164805.1 Carlito syrichta | reverse complement strand
TTTAGAATTTATAATAAAAACTGTAATTGTCTTACTGGCTGGAATATCAATCTTTGCACCACTGTCATGTCTGATCAAGAGAAATCAGATATAATTAAGTTCCAGTTTTGGTGAAAACTGCACCTGAAAATGTGGGAGTTTTGTGATTAACATTTAAGCAGTGCCTCATTTAAGATGGTAATTATTTTGCCAGTGAGATGGAAATAGTCAATGTCTGTTGTGTAAAGTCTCCTTTCTTCTAGATTGTGACTCAGGAGATAATGCCATTATTGGCTTCAGTAACTCCGTTCCTTCTAGTGTTCCTTAATCAATCATACTTCTCCCTGTTTCCCAGTCCAAAGAATGCAGTCTTCTTTTAAAGACATATTAATGCCTACAGTTACATTATAACTAAAAACTGTCAGCCTTGTTACTCTAATGTGACTTAGGGTTTATCACTTCAATTATTAGGTGTGATTTTTTAAAGCTTAACAATATTTCAGAGAGTGTCCTGCTTATGCTCCTAGTAGTTTGTATACAGAAACAACATTGGTCATAAGTGGCAAGTCTATAATGGGTAAAAACCATAAAGACTTCAATTTAATTTGCTTTTTCAATTTGGAGATAAAGAAAATATTTTTAAGAGTATGTAAGAAAAAAGGGAAATGACTCCCTGACATTGTTAGAAATGCAGCCTAGATTTTCATTATTTTATAATGAAGTTGTTTTCTTGCTGTTTTCAGAGGAAATAGATAATGCTTAGAAAAAGCTATTTCGCTGGGCTTGCTGGCTCAGCCTGTAATCCCGCCCCTTTGGGAGGCTGAAGTGA
>NW_007143181.1:7879-8714 GCF_000164805.1 Carlito syrichta | reverse complement strand
ATATTTAATCGCATCCATGTAGAAGATTCTAAAGCTTAGAATTTACTTTTCTTCTTTAAAGCACACAAATCTACAACTAAAACAACTTCAATAAATATAAAGAGGTTATATCTATATAAAATGTAAAATGGGAAACTGACTTTCACAAATTATCAAGACAAACATTATGACGACATAATAGGAAGTTACATGTTGACTGGTAACTTGGTTAAGAGATTTTGTAACTTAACTCCAGTCAGAATGGCAATTATCAATAACTCAAAAAATAACAGTTGTCGGAGAGGGTGTAGCGAAAAGGGAACACTTCTACACTGTTGGTGGGAGTGCAAACTACTGCAACCTCTGTGGAAAACAGTATGGCGATTACTAAAAGCTCTAAACATCTACCTCCCATATGACCCCGCAATCCCCCACTGGGAATATACCCTGAAGAACTCAAATAACTCTATAAAAAAGATACCTGCACACGTATGTTTATCACAGCATTGTTCACAATAGCAAGAACCTGGAAGCAACCATACTGCCCATCAAAAGAGGACTGGATTTAAAAAATGTGGTACATATACACGATGGAATACTATGCAGCCATAGAAAAGAACAAAATCATGAATTTTGCAGCAACCTGGATGGAACTAGAGTCTATAATACTGAGTGATCTCTCACAGAAACAAAGATCAGAGTATCACATGTTCTCACTCTTATAATGGACCTTGAACTGGGAAACTGGGAAATTATGGGAAACTATGGGGGGGGAGGGGGATGGGATTAATAGTCGCAAATATCTGTCTGGGGATGGGGAAACACCTCTTATCTACAGGGTGCCTGAATGAAACGT
>NW_007143181.1:0-7505 GCF_000164805.1 Carlito syrichta | reverse complement strand
TAGTAATTTCTTTACCTGTGGTTAATTTAACAGTGAGTAATTTAAAATCTGCTTATCTGAGAATTCCCCAAACGTATGTGCTTTGTATTAGTTTTCTACTGCTATGGAATAAATAAATAGCCACAGACTTAGTGGTTTGATGTAATCTAAAATTTTTTTAAAAAAAGAGAGAGATTTTGTAACTTATTGGAAGGATTTAACACAAATCATGAATTGACTTATTTCATTTGTTTCATAGTTATTATACTGATATACATCCAGGCAGCAGAATGGAGTGATTAATGTGTAATTAAAGCAGATACCATTTCCCCTTACCTGTCTGAAAAATTTATTTTCATTCTAACAAGTAACTCAGATATTCCCTCTATTGTTAAGACTTCTAGACTTTTTCTCTTTCTTACATTCTCCTTTATCTGTGCTTTAAGAGCATTTTGTATATATATCTCCTAGGACTTAATCATATTACTGTGGTTGTTTGTTGCATATTCCTGTGTGTTTTTCCTGTTTGCATATTCCTGTGTATCTTTGCATGCACAAATCTCTGTGAAATGCTTGCGCAATGAATAGTGGAATAACAGACATGAGCCAGGCACCTAGCCTGATTTTCTTCTAAGATTCTTATAGTCTGAGGTTTTACATTTAAGACCTTGATTCATTTTGAATTATTTTTGTATATGGTAATAGGTAAGCGTCCAGTTTCATTCTTCTGCATGTAGCTAACTAGTTTGCCCAGCACCATTTGCTAAATATGGTTTTCTTCTCCCTGATATTTGTTTATGATGATTTTGTTGAAGATGAGCTGACTGAAGGACCATAATGAAAGAAATGTTTAGTTACGTTGTAATCAGGCAAACAAGTTATACAGAGTTCAGAAAACCTCAACTACCTTGCTGGTCTTCTGATGACAAATATTCGTTAGTCTATGAATGAAGAGCAGCTGAACAGGACTTCTCTTTATCTCAACTGATTGTTAATACTTATATTCTTTAAATTCTTCAGTATCAGTTCAAATGCACCATCCATCATAAACATTGTCACTTGCTTCACTGCCTTATAACATCCCTTGTGTTTTTTTTAACAATCTTATCTCTTTGGCAGAGTAATTCTTGATGGAATATTTTTAAACTGTTCTTACACTAGTTTTTTTTCCTACTAAATTTTTATATCCCATGACCAATTCATTTTTTGATCTATTGTGAGGTCTTGTGAAGCTGCCCAGACTGGACTCGAACCTGTGGGTTTAGGGAACCGTCTTGACTCTGCCTCCCAAAGTAGTGGAATAACAGATATGAGCCAGGCACCTAGCTCAATTTTCTTCTAAGATTCTTATAGTTTGAGGTTTTATATTTAAGACTGTGATTCATTTTGAATTATTTTTTGTATATGGTAATAGGTAAGGGTTCAGTTTCATTCTTCTGCATGTAGCTAACTTGCTTTCCCAGCACCATTTGCTGTATATGGTTTTCTTCTCCTTGATATTTGTTTATTAAGATGACTTTGTTGAAGATGAGTTGACTGAAGGACCATAATTTTATTTTTGGACCTATTCCATTGGTCTATATGTTTATTCCTGTAACAGTACCATGCTGTCTTGGTCACTGTTGCCTTGTAATAAAGTTTAAATTGTGGAGGTGTGATACCTCTAGCTCTGTTCCTTCTATTGAAGATTGCTTTAACTATTCGGGCTCTTTTTTGTTTCCATATGAATTTCTGTATTGGCTCTTCTAGGTCTGTGAAAAATAATGCTGGCAATTTGATAGAGATTGCATTTAATCTGTAAATTTACCTAGATGTCCTCTAGATAATTTTTACTGAGTCTTGTGACCAGATGTATACTTAGGAGCCATTGGGAATGTACTGTGCAGCATGAAAGACATTATTCTCTTCAAGATACTGACTGTATGTCAGATTTTGCAGTTTAAAAATAACCTTTTGTCAGATTCAAACATATAGATGGCCCTCAAATTATAGAATCAAATTGTGGAAGAAGCATTTTAATAATTTCTTTGATTTTCTATACAGGATATTACTTTTGCCAACTGATTTATTTTAAATGACACAAAACTGAGATGAAAGGTAGTATTATACCACAAAAACTGTTGCACATAATGGTCTTCTCCAAATCTAGAATATAAGAATATATGAAGACTTTGACAAAGGAAGACATAGGAAAGAACATGAAGAAAAAAGATTGTTTTAGTTAATCACTGGGCATAGAAGCAGACATCAAAACTGGGAGTATTTTTAGAAAGAATGTGGTACAATATCATAATTCACAGTATCCTTAGGACAATAAAATTGAGATTTGCCCCAGGGTCACTTGTGTATAAATGAAAGAACAAAGTTTAAAGCTTTTTAGGTCAGTATCATATTTAAATCAGTATCACATGCAAAGCAGTGTCATAGGTAAACACAATGACAATGTCTGGTTTAGGCAATGGCACAGTATAGGCTTCAAGAAGAACTTTCATTCTATTTTCTCTTCCATTTATTTTTTCACTGTTATACAGAATATCATGACACAGTGATTATGAGTGTGATGTAATGAGCCAGAATTCCTGGGTGCATGATCAATAGTAGTTGGGCACACTTAGGCAAATTGCAGACCCTCCTGTGCCTTGGATTTTACATGTATTAATATTATAGCATAATTTGTATCATAATCATGGGAAAATTAAGTTAATACATGCATAAACGCTTAGAGTACCTAGTATATAGGCTATGCTAATGAAAGTTACCTGTTAATATTTTAGTATAATTGTTATAATTACTAAGTTGTCTCATCTTTTGGCATTCATCTACTTGTAAAGCACCCAGTGCCTTTTATGGGGTTCTTATTTCTCACACTGAGATCATTATTTAAGATATTTTTTAGTTTCCTCTTATCAAAACTAACTAGCCTTATAAATAAGCTGTCAAATTGCAATACAAAACTGAAGATATTCTGATAAAACTAATTCATTTAGTATTCTTAGTTGCTAATGTTTTAATATATTTCCCCTGCCAAGCTCGGGATGCATTTTAAACTAATCATTTTATTTGCTCAAATAGTATGAGAAATGTATAGGGGAATACAAGACACTGTGTAGGATCAGTAGGGTATATGTTTTGGAATAGGTTAGGATCTTGCCTAGGTTTCTGGATATTTCTTCTATCTCTAAGACAAGCCAGCAATTACCAGTAGACAACAAGTAATTTTACCTGAAGATTCTGATATGCTACTTTTACATATGCAAAATATGAGCAATATTTAAATTATGGAAACTCTTTCAACCTGCTCAATTAACAGATTTATAAAATAAAAATAACTTATAAATGGAAGCTAGAAATGGAACCCAAAAGTCTGTATGTTTTGTATGTATTATATACATGTGAAGTTATTTGTATTGTATACATGTGAGTGTGTGTGTATATGCAGTCAAATACATATGCACACATCTTTTCCTATATATTAAAACACAGCAGAAGAGATATTTTCCTCCATCTAACACATAAAGGTGAAAATATCAGAACTAATTATAATTTATTCTAGCACTTCACTTTAAACAGATCAATTGTTGTAGGTACAATAATACGAATGCTCGTAATGTTATGTTCTAGTTGATATTTTATTGAAATAGCTTCTTTTTTTTCTTTTTTTTTTGAGTTGGAGTCTCACTCAGTCGCCCAGACTGGAGTGCAGTGGCCGCTTCCGGCCACCGCAGCCTCACCTGCTGGGCTCCGGCGATCCTTCCGCCTCAGTCTTCCCAGTAGCTGGAATTACAGGCATGCGCTACCACGCCCTGCTGATTTTTTGATTTATTGTAGAGATGAGGTCTCTCCAAGTTGCCCAGGCGGGTCTCGAACCCGCAGGCTCAGGCAATCCACTCACCTCAGCCTCCCAAAGGTGCGGGATTACAGGCTGAGCCACCAAGCCTGGCGAAATAGCTTTTTCTTAAGCCTTATCTTATTTCCTCTGAAAACAGCAAGAAAACAACTTCATTATAAAATAATGAAAATCTAGGCTGCATTTCTAGCAATGTCAGGGAGTCATTTCCCTTTTTTCTTACATACTTTTAAAAATATTTTCTTTATCTCCAAATTGAAAAAGCAAATTAAATTGAAGTCTTTATGGTTTTTACCCATTATAGACTTGCCACTTATGACCAATAATGTTTCTGTATACAAACTACTAAGAGCATAAGCAAGACACTCTCTGAAATATTGTTAAGCTTTAAAAAAATCACACCTAATAATTGAAGTGATAAACCCCAAGTCACATTAGAGTAACAGGGCTGACAGTTTTTAGTTATAATGTAACTGTAGGCATTAATATGTCTTTAAAAGAAGACTGCATTCTTTGGACTGGGAAACAGGGAGAAATATGATTGATTAAGGAACACTAGAAGGAACGGAGTTACTGAAGCCAATAATGGCATTATCTCCTGAGTCACAATCTAGAAGAAAGGAGACTTTACACAACAGACATTGACTATTTCCATCTCACTGGCAAAATAATTACCATCTTAAATGAGGCACTGCTTAAATGTTAATCACAAAACTCCCACATTTTCAGGTGCAGTTTTCACCAAAACTGGAACTTAATTATATCTGATTTCTCTTGTTCAGACATGACAGTGGTGCAAAGATTGGTATTCCAGCCAGTAAGATAATTACAGTTTTTATTTTAAATTCTAAAGTGGCATTGCTTTTCTTTATACCGTTCCTGAGAGCTTGGTTAATATGACTGGACTTCTGAGAAAATGCTCTGTTCTCAGCTTGCAAATACATGTATTTTGAGTCAGAACTAAATTTATGGCACATTTACCAAGTGATATCATAGTGTGAGTCTTGAGAGACAGTCAGCTGTTCTTCCAGTGGAGACCAATGATAGCCCCATGGATTGTTTGTCTTGTTGTTAATTATTTATTTTTGTAATACAACATTGCCTACAATTGTGTGCAATGAACATCACACATCAAAATATGAAGGCCAGATGCATAATATCACAAATCTCAATAATAGTAATAATAAACAGTAGAATACTTACTAAAGTCTTTACAAGGATTATCTAATACAATACTCTTAACATTTTTTTAACTTTTAAATTTTTTATTTTAAAGATTTGGTGTACGATCAGGGTTAGGTACACAAATGTTCATTATGCAGGTACCCTTATTGATGAGGTGTGCCCTCGTGCCCTGGCAGTTTTCCTCAACTGCCAATCCCATCTCCCGTCCCCTGGCAGTTTCCTACTACTGCCGGTCCCTTTTTTATAGTATTATAATAATTGTTCAAGGTTCATTTATGAATGAGAACATATGGTACTCTGGTTCTGCGATAGATTTGAGTATGATAGACTCTAAATTCACATTCAATTGCTGTGAAGTCCATATGTTTGTCTTCTTTATGGCTACATAATACTCCATTTTGTACGTGGACCACATTTTTATATCAATCCAGTTTAGATGGATAGCACGGTTGGTTCCATGTTTTTGCTATTGTGAATAGTGCTGCAATAAACATGCTGTGCAGGTATCTTTTTGGTAGAATGATTTGAGTTCCTCCGGGTATATTCCCAATAGGGGGATTGTTGGGTCATAAGGAAGGTTAATTTATAGTTCTTTCAGAAATCGCCACGCTGTTTTCCAAAGAGGTAGCACTAGTTTGCATTTCTGCCAGCAGTGTAGAAGTGCACCTTTTCTCCACATCCTTGCCAGCATCTGTTTTTGTTTGTTTTATTAATGATGGTCATTCTTACTGGGGTTAGATGGTATCTCAATGTGGTTTTGATTTGCATTTCTCTGATGTTGAGTGAGGCTGAGCACTTTTTCATGTGTCTGTTGGCTGCCCATATATCTTCTTTTGAGAAGTGTCTATTCATGCCTTTTGCCCACTGTTTAATGGCCTGTTTGTTTGCTTTTTTTTTCCTTTTGGCATGCTTGAGTTCCTTGTAGATCCTAGATGTTAGGCCTTTGTCAGATATAGAGTTAGCAAATAAGCAAATATTTTCTTTCCATTCTGTGGGCTATCTTCTCCCTCTCTTGATGGTTCCTTTTGCATTGCAGAAGTTTTTCAGTTTGATGATGTACCACTTTCTATCTTATCTCTTATGGCATGGGCACTTGAGGTTTTGATCAGGAATTGGTACCAGTTCCAATTTCCATAAGGGTGTCTCCTACATTTTCTAAGATTCTTATAGTTTGAGGTTTTACATTTAGGTCTTTGATCCATTTAGAGTTAATTTTTGTGTATGGTGATAGGTAGGGATCCTGTTTCAATCTTCTGCGTATGATCAGCCAGTTTTCCCAGCACCATTTTTTGAATAGGTTCTCCTCTCCCTAGTGGTTGTTGATGGAGTCTTTGTCAAAGATGAGTTGGTTGAGAAATTGAGGTTTTGCTTCTGAAATCGCTATCCTGTTCCATTGGTCCATATGCCTGTCCTAGTACCAATACCAGGCTGTTTTGATTATTGCAGCATTATAGTAAAGTTTGAATACTCTTGACATCTTTATGAGAAAGGAATTACTATTATTATCTTCATTATTTTGATGTGGATGCTGAATCAAAAGAGGCGTATACTAATCTGGCCATAGTTAAATGGCTAATAGATAAGGTCAGATTTTCAAACCAGGCAGTCTAACAAGATGGTTACACTTTGAGCCACTTCACTACATTAGACTTATTTTGTTTGCTAAGAGGGAAGAATCATTCAAGGTAATGCCTTACTCATCTTACTCAGCACCTGGAACAGTGTCTTGAATCTGGAAGCTTGATAAAGATTTGTTGGATTGAGTTGAAAAACACTCAAGAACATTACGACTATAAACTTTGAATTGAGCTAGCTGACTAAACAAGCAATAATTTAAGTAAAAAGTAAGGTGCAATATGCCCTTGAAAATAACTGAAAAGTTAAGATTCTGAATCCTGAATGTCTGATAAACATTTTCTAATAAGTATAATATTTCCTTTATTCTGCTTTTTAAAAATTAGTAGTAACTCTATTTGCATAAGAATAGCTTTTTAAAAGAATTTTGGATGCCCTAAATACTTCTAAACTTCATTAGTGTGCCTCTGTACTTTTCATTTTGTCTTTCAATAATTCATTAAGCCTTTTAAGATAACCTGGGTATAAGTACCCCATGCCTCCCCATATCCAAAAGAAAAAAAGTAAACATTCACTTATTAACTGATGATATACTATTATTTTCTTGACAAACAATGATTGAGACTGACCATCCTTTCAGGTAATTATTTCATGAAGTAAGAATACAAAGGAACTATTTAAAGTATCATTAATTATTCCTAGTAGTTGTTTCCTAATATTTAATATTAATCTGTAATATTAATTTGTTAGTGTTATTATCATAGTGTGTGCCTTGCATACAATTTATATGCTGTGTGCAGCAAGGATTAGCAATTTGACAGTGAGTTTAAACGAGGCAGATATATGACTATAATAGTCTTAATTTTGTTTCCTATATTGAACATATTCTTGGCCATGCTATATGGCATAGTATTGTATA
>NW_007143180.1:0-779 GCF_000164805.1 Carlito syrichta | reverse complement strand
TCCCAGTCTGGGCGACTGAGTGAGACTCCAACTCAAAAAAAAAAAAGAAAAAGAAAAGAAAAAGCTATTTCAATAAAATATCAATTAGAATATAACATTACAAGCATTCGTATTATTGTACCTACAGCAATTGATCTGTTTAAAGTGAAGTGCTAGAATAAATTATAATTAGTTCTGATATTTTCACCTTTATGTGTTAGATGGAGGAAAATACCTCTTCTGCTGTGTTTTAATATATAGGAAAAGATGTGTGCATATGTATTTGATTGCATATACACACACACTCACATGTATACAATACAAATAACTTCACATATATATAATACATACAAAACATACAGACTTTTGGGTTCCATTTCTAGCTTCCATTTATAAGTTATTTTTATTTTATAAATCTGTTAATTGAGCAGGTTGAAAGAGTTTCCATAATTTAAATATTGCTCATATTTTGCATATGTAAAAGTAGCATATCAGAATCTTCAGGTAAAATTACTTGTTGTCTACTGGTAATTGTTGGCTTGTCTTAGAGATAGAAGAAATATCCAGAAACCTAGGCAAGATCCTAACCTATTCCAAAACATATACCCTACTGATCCTACACAGTGTCTTGTATTCCCCTATACATTTCTCATACTATTTGAGCAAATAAAATGATTAGTTTAAAATGCATCCCGAGCTTGGCAGGGGAAATATATTAAAACATTAGCAACTAAGAATACTAAATGAATTAGTTTTATCAGAATATCTTCAGTTTTGTATTGCAGTTTGACAGCTTATTT
>NW_007143179.1:0-1282 GCF_000164805.1 Carlito syrichta | reverse complement strand
TAAGAACCCCAAAAAAGGCACTGGATGCTTTACAAGTAGATGAATGCCAAGAGATGAGACAGCATAGTAATTATAACAATTATACTAAAATATTAACAAGTAACTTTTCATTAGCATAGCCTATATACTAGGTACTCTAAGCATTTATGCATGTATTAACTTAATTTCCCCGTAACTATGATACAAATTATGCTATAATATTAATACATGTAAAATCCAAGGCACAGGAGTATCTGCAATTTGCCTAAGTGTGCCCAACTACAAGGTGACAGAATATTGATCATGCACCCAGGAATTCTGGCTCATTAAATCACACTCATAATCACTGTGTCACGATATTCTGTATAACAGTGAAAAAATAAATGGAAGAAAAAATAGAATGAAAGTTGTTCTTGAAGCCTATACTGTGCCATTGCCTAAACCAGACATTGTAATTGTGTTTACCTATGACACTGCTTTGCATGTGATACTGATTTAAATATGATACTGACCTAAAAAGCTTTAAACTTTGTTCTTTCATTTATACACAAATGACCCTGAGGCAAATCTCAATTTTATTGTCCTAAGGATACTATGAATTATGGTATTGTACCACATTCTTTCTAAAAATCCTCCCAGTTTTGATGTCTGCTTCTATGCCCAGTGATTAACTAAAACAATCTTTTTTCTTCATGTTCTTTCCTATGTCTACCTTTGTCAAAGTCTTCATAGATTATAAACCTTATATTTTAGATTTGGAGAATGCCATTATGTGCAACAGTTTTTGTGGTATAATACTACCCCTTCATCGCAGTTTTGTGTCATTTAAAATAAATCAGTTGGAAAAAGTAATATCCTGTGTAGAAAATCAAAGCAATTATTAGAATGCTTCTTCCACAATTTGATTATATAATTTGAGGGCCATCTATATGTTTGAATCTGACAAAAGGTTATTTTTAAACAGCAAAATCTGACATACAGTCAGCATCTTGAAGAGAATAAAGTTTTTCATGCTGCACAGTACATTCTCAATGGCTCCTAAGTATACATCTGATCACAAGACTCAGTAAAAATTATCTAGAGGACATCTAGGTAAATTTACAGATTAAATGCAATCTCTATCAAATTGCTAGCATTATTTTTCACAGACCTAGAAGAGCCAATACAGAAATTCATATGGAAACAAAAAAGAGCCCGAATAGCTAAAGCAATCTTCAACAGAAGGAACAGAGCTAGAGGCATCACACCTCCACAATTTAAACTCTATTACAAGGCAACAGTGACCAAGACAGCATGGTACTGT
>NW_007143178.1:0-618 GCF_000164805.1 Carlito syrichta | reverse complement strand
TCACAATAGATCAAAAAATGAATTGGGCATGGGACATAAAAATTTTAGTAGGAAAAAAACTAGTGTAAGAACAGTTTAAAAATATTCCATCAAGAATTACTCTGCCAAAGAGATAAGATTGCTAAAAAGAACACAAGGGCTGTGATAAGGCTGTGAAGCAAGTGACAATGTTTATGATGGATGGTGCATTTGAACTGATACTGAAGAATTTAAAGAATATAAGTACTAACAATAAGTTGAGATAAAGAGAAGTCCTGTTCAGCTGCTGTTCATTCATAGACTAACGAATATTTGTCATCAGAAGACCAACAAGGTAGTTGAGCTTTTCTGAACTCTGTATAACTTGTTTGCCTGATTACAACATAACTAAACATTTCTTTCATTATGGTCCTTCAGTCAGCTCATCTTCAACAAAATCATCATAAACAAATATCAGGAAGAAGAAAACCATATTTAGTAAATGGTCCTGGGCAAACTATACATGCAGAAGAATGAAACTGGACGCTTACCTATTACCATATACAAAAATAATTCAAAATGAATCAAGGTCTTAAATGTAAAACCTCAAACTATAAGAATCTTAGAAGAAAATCAGGCTAGGTGCCTGGCTCATGTCTG
>NW_007143177.1:0-737 GCF_000164805.1 Carlito syrichta | reverse complement strand
ATGTTTAGAGCTTTTAGTAATCGCCATACTGTTTTCCACAGAGGTTGCAGTAGTTTGCACTCCCACCAACAGTGTAGAAGTGTTCCCTTTTCGCTACACCCTCTCCGACAACTGTTATTTTTTGAGTTATTGATAATTGCCATTCTGACTGGAGTTAAGTTACAAAATCTCTTAACCAAGTTACCAGTCAACATGTAACTTCCTATTATGTCGTCATAATGTTTGTCTTGATAATTTGTGAAAGTCAGTTTCCCATTTTACATTTTATATAGATATAACCTCTTTATATTTATTGAAGTTGTTTTAGTTGTAGATTTGTGTGCTTTAAAGAAGAAAAGTAAATTCTAAGCTTTAGAATCTTCTACATGGATGCGATTAAATATTCCACCACATTCTGAAATGGTTAATCTCTGAGAAAGTGCTGTTACTTTTTGATCTCTGTAATTAGTCTTCATTATAACAAGAATTGTGTAAATGAAATATGTGACACATTAGAAGAATCGTTTAATATATATATATATATATTTTGAGTTGGAGTCTCACTCTGTCACCCAGACTGGAGTGCAGTGGCCGCTCCTGGCCACCGCAGCCTCGGCCTGCTGGGCTCCGGCGATTCCTCTGCCTCAGCCTTCCGAGTAGCTGGAATTACAGGCATCAGCCACCACGCCTGGCTAATTTTTTGATTTATTGTAGAGATGAGGTCTCGCTGCCCAGGCGAGTTTCGAACCCACGAGCTC
>NW_007143176.1:0-1034 GCF_000164805.1 Carlito syrichta | reverse complement strand
CTTATTTTTTGAGTTATTGATAATTGCCATTCTGACTGGAGTCAAGTTACAAAATCTCTTAACCAAGTTACCAGTCAACATGTAACTTCCCATTATGTCGTCATAATGTTTGTCTTGATAATTTGTGAAAGTCAGTTTCCCATTTTACATTTTATATAGATATAACCTCTTTATATTTATTGAAGTTGTTTTAGTTGTAGATTTATGTGCTTTAAAGAAGAAAAGCAAATTCTAAGCTTTAGAATCTTCTACATAGATGCGATTAAATATTCCACCACATTCTAAAATGGTTAATCTCTGAGAAAGTGCTGTTACTTTTTGATCTCTGTAATTAGTCTTCATTATAACAAGAATTGTGTAAATGAAATATGTGACACATTAAAAGAATCGTTTAATATATATATATATTTTTTGAGTTGGAGTCTCACTCTGTCGCCCAGACTGGAGTGCAGTGGCCACTCCCGGCCACCGCAGCCTCAGCCTGCTGGGCTCCGGCAATCCTTCCACCTCAGCCTTCCGAGTAGCCGGAATTACAGGCATGCACCACCACGCCTGGCTGATTTTTTGATTTATTGTAGAGATGAGGTCTCGCTGCCAAGGTGAGTTTCGAACCCACGAGCTCAGGCAATTCACTCACCTCAGCCTCCCAAAGGCACGGGATTATAGGCTGAGCCACCGAGCCCGGCTAGAATCGTTTAATATTAATCGCTGATATTTATTCTTAACGAACCATGAAGATGTTTTGGATATTCATATTGTTTATTCTTTTGATTTTAAAAAAAGGTTCTGGTTTGGTTGCACAATTCACTTTTAAGAAGTATTGCACATAGCCAGAATTTTGTATCATATATTATTATTATCAATTCTCTTAATCTATGTATGTCATAGTATTCTTTTTTCTCATTGACTGGTAAAATTAATATGTCAAATGTTTAACATGCTACTTAATTCAGTTTTGAGTATCATATTATTTTAGAGTTCTTTAATTTTCATTTCATAGTTCTTATGTAAAAGAACTATTTATTTATTAATCA
>NW_007143175.1:0-1038 GCF_000164805.1 Carlito syrichta | reverse complement strand
GATTTTTTGATTTATGTAGAGATGAGGTCTCGCTGCCCAGGCGAGTTTCGAACCCACGAGCTCAGGCAATTCACTCACCTCAGCCTCCCAAAGGCACGGGATTATAGGCTGAGCCACCGAGCCCGGCTAGAATCGTTTAATATTAATCGCTGATATTTATTCTTAACGAATCATGAAGATGTTTTGGATATTCATATTGTTTATTCTTTTGATTTTAAAAAAAGGTTCTGGTTTGGTTGCACAATTCACTTTTAAGAAGTATTGCACATAGCCAGAATTTTGTATCATATATTATTATTATCAATTCTCTTAATCTATGTATGTTATAGTATTCTTTTTTCTCATTGACTGGTAAAATTAATATGTCAAATGTTTAACATGCTACTTAATTCAGTTTTGAGTATCATATTATTTTAGAGTTCTTTAATTTTCATTTCATAGTTCTTACGTAAAAGAACTATTTATTTATTAATCATTGAGCCAGAGAAGTATTCATCAAATTGGGCTACATACATCAAACCTCAAATTTTCCCTATTCAGAGGTAACACTAAAAAGTCTTTATACCGCTTAACACTGCTATCTCTGCTAAAGTTATTTTCCTCATCCTTGATTATTTTAATATGTGGTATTTTGATTTTATTTAACTTTTTTGTATATTTATGTTTGATACATTCAAATAATTATTTATTGGACATAAATTATTACTTTTGACTAATTTTTCTTCATAAAAAGTGCTTTAGTTCACTTTTCATAAACCAGTCCAGAGTTCATTCCTTACACGCTTAATATTTTATTAGCATTCTATAATTATCGTTTATCTGCTATATGGACATTTGGCTTAGACTGCTTTACAAACAAGTATCTGGTCTACTTTACTTCAAACTGACTTTCCTTTGAAGGCTAATATCATATCAGTAAGGTTCTGACGCTTATTTGGAAAAAATACAGTCCTTTTTTTAAGGTCATAGTTTACATTTTTATTAAAATCTTTACCTAAGTGCCACTGTTAATTTTTTTTTTAGGTGTAAATGCTTATT
>NW_007143174.1:0-775 GCF_000164805.1 Carlito syrichta | reverse complement strand
ATATATTCATTTTGAACAGTTTATAATAGTCCATTGTGAAAATAGGCCACAGTTTATTTACATTATCCTCATCAGGCACATTTGGATTGTTTCCAATTTTTTCTCTATTATAAATAATATTCATTTAATATTCTTGTATATGTCATCTATTGTACATGAGCAAAAGTTCCTCTTGAACATAAATTTAGCAGTAGAATTATTCCCTTGTAAGATAAAGGGCAGTTGGATTTAGGAGACAATGTTAAACTGTTGAAAACATATGCATTTACTTATACACTTACATAGACGAGATCTTGTGTGATTACATCTCTATTTTTAACATAGATTTTGTCAATTGAATAGATGTAAAGAAGTATCTCATTGTGGTATTGATCTACATTTTTCTGATTTATAATAATTTTATTTTTATGTTTCTTTTTTTGGTAAAATATCTATGTAGATATTTGCCATGTTTTTATTGTGTAGTTTTTACCTTTCTTACTGATTTATAGTTATTTAAAAAATATTGTTGATACTATTCTTTGTTAGTTGTGGGAATGGCATCTTCTCCCTTTGAAAATTTGTTCTTTTACTCCTTTTTAAACATTTACTTTGAGGAAAACTGTTTTGTTGTTGTTGTCTTTGTTTTGCTTTTTTTCTTTTTGTTTTTGAGCTACAGTCTCACTCTGTTGCCCCCGCTGGAGTGCAGTGGTGTGGTCATAGGTCACCACAGCTTCAAGCTTCCACTTGGCCTCCCAAGAAGCTGGAACTACAAGTAAGTGCCACGATGTCTGGC
>NW_007143173.1:3947-4968 GCF_000164805.1 Carlito syrichta | reverse complement strand
ACTTGGTCATGAGGGATGATTTTTGAGATGTGTTGTTGAATCCGGTTTGCTAGGATCTTGTTGAGAATTTTAGCATCTATGTTCATCAATGATATTGGCCTATAGTTCTCTTTCTTTGTTGGGTCTTTACCTGGATTGTGTATCAATGTGATGTTGGATTCATAAAATGATTTGGGGAGAGTTCCATCTTTCTCAATCGCCTGGAATACCTTCAGTAGAATTGGTATCAGCTCCTCCTTAAATGTCTTGTAGAATTCTGCTGGAAAGTCATGTGGTCCAGGGTCTTTTTTTTTTTTGTAAGTAGTTCTCTTATTATGCAGTTAATTTCCTTGATTGTTATTGGTCTATTTAGGGTCTCAATTTCCTCTTGTTTCAACTAGGCAGGTTGTGTGATGTCAGAAAGTCCTCCATTTCCTTAAGGTTTTCAAGTTTGTTTCCATGCAACTGTACATAGTAGTCTCTAATAATCTTTTTTATTTCTCCAGGGACAGATGTGATTTCATTTTTGTTTTTCTGATTGTGCTTATTTGGGCTTTTTCTTTCTTTTTCTTGGTCAGTCTAGCTAGGGGACCATCGATCTTGTTTATCCTTTCGAAGAACCAGTTTTTTGTTTTATTGATTTTTTGTATTATCTTTTTGTCTTCTATGTCCTGGATTTTGGCTTTTATTTTGGTGATCTGGATTCTTCTGCTGAAGTTAGGGTTTTGGTGGCCTTCCTTTTCCAGCTTTCTTAGGTGACTTGTTATGCTGTTAATTTGTGATCCTTCTATTTTCTTCATGTATGTTTGCAGAGATATGAAGTCCCCTCTTACTACAGTTTGCATGGCATCCCAGAGATATCAGTAAGATGTTCCTTCATTTTCATTTGTTTCCAGATATCTTTTAATATCTGGTTTGATTTCATCATTGACCCACGTGTTGTTTAGCATCATGCTTTTTAGTGTCCATATCTTTGTGGGTTTTGGGGGAACCTTGTTGGTGTTGATGTTTATTTTTATTCCACTGTGATCTGAGAAGGTGC
>NW_007143173.1:1772-3170 GCF_000164805.1 Carlito syrichta | reverse complement strand
ACGTTGTTGTTCTTTTTCCTTTTCTTCTGTGTTCAGTACTTTCTTAAGTGTTTCTTGTAGAGGTGGTCTGGTGTCAGCGTAGGTTCTTAGGGATTGGACATCTGGGAAAGATTTCAATTCTCCCTCACTGATGAAGCTTAGTTTGGCTGGGTAGGTCATTCTTAATTGACATTGTTTATATTTGAGAACTTTAAAGATTGGATTCCAAGCTCTCCTAACCTGGAGGGATTCTGTAGATAAATCTGCTGCTATTCTAATTGGTCTTCCCTGGTAGGTAGTCTGATCTTTTTCTTTGCTGCCTTTAGGATTTTTTCTTTTATAGCCACTTTGTTTATGTGAATTGTTATGTGTCTGGGAGTTGGTCTTCTCTTTTGTTGTCTTGCAGGAATTCTCTGAATCTCTTGTGCTTGAATTTTTGCATCACTGATGAGACGAGGGAAGTTTTCTTGAATGATTTCATGACATGTTTGTTCCAGTGTGGCCTCTGACTCTCTGCCTCAGGAAGGCCAATTTCTCTTAAATTGTATCTCTTGAAGTAATCATTCATCTTTGAAGGTTTTATTCAGTCTTTTTAACCTTCTTTTCTATGTTTTTGACAGTTTGGGTTAGTTCTGTATTTTTGTCTTCAATCTCTGAAATTCTTTTCTCTGCTTGGCTTATTCTGCTTTCCATGCTTATTAGTTTGTTATTTATTTCCATCACAGTATTCTTTACTGCTGTTTTTTCTGCCATCAGCTCCTTCCTATTTTCCTTTTGTCTCTCCTCAATTTTTTTACTCTCTCTATTAATGTCTTGATGTTTGGGTTCATTGCACATGACCAGTCATTCTGGGGACTCTTTATTGTTTGTGTTCTGAAGTCTGTTTTCTCAGTGTCTAAATGCCCAGTGGTCTGTGTGAGCCCTATATTCTTCTTTTGGTTTTCCTTCATTTGTGCAGGTTTTTCCTCCTTACTTTTACCTTCCCTCCATTTCCCCATTTTCTTTAATTCCGCTATTCAGGGGTGGAGGGATTGCTTTTACTTCTGTTTGTTCAATCTCCTATTCTTTGTAATGTATTTCTTCTTGCTTTGTTCAGTTCTGGAGTTGAACTGTCGAAGGCAGTCCTTTTGGCAGTTTTGAGATTTAATTAAGGGAGAAGCTGTGATTCAAAATCTCTCTGCAGACCCCAGTATCCACCAACAGGTGTATGGATAGTCTAAAACCCACTTCCCATTGCCTTGGAATCTGTCCATGCAGTAGGGTTGTAGGTTTACTCCCTGAAAGCAATATGAAATTAACAGAAGGAAGAGAATGGAGCAGGCAGTGGGGGAAAGAAGGGGGTGGGGAGAGAGAGGAGTAAGAGGGAAAACAGATAAGTGTACCGACTAGAAAGGAAAAGAGACAGAAATACTGAAACAA
>NW_007143173.1:0-734 GCF_000164805.1 Carlito syrichta | reverse complement strand
TCAGTCGTGGTGTATGGCGCAGCAATGGCAGTGGTAGCAGCATCTGGGCAGTGGCAATCTCAGTAGATCCTGCTTGCGGGGCCTCACGGTCCAAAGTCTGGGTCACCCCAGGCATGCGCGCCAATGACTGCAGCAGCATCCATGGCTGCGGCGGCAGCCCAGACCACCGTGATGTTTGAGCAGTGGCAGCGGCGCCGGCTGAGCTCCCCGTAAAGAGCAGCTGCCGAAGATGGGCGCTGCAGCCCATGGGAGAGAGCTAGGGTCTTTATGAGTATTCTCTTTCACAGAGGGTCTCACAGACCATGCTGCCCCGTCGTCATCTTGCCGGAAGTCCTGGTAAAAAAAAGTCAAAAGAGATATACTATATACACAATTCAACTCCAGATCAATTAAGAATATCAGTGTCAAAAATATTAAAAAAACTTTTAAAATTTCACTTTTAAAATGTAAGTTCTTATAGTTTGAGTTTTGGTGTAGTATGGGCTAGGGATTTTTTTAAAACCAGATTCATTTAGCATTGTCCAAAAATTAATATATTACCTTCTATTAAAATTAAGAACTTTTGGGGGGTTGGGTGCTGTGGCTCACCCCTGTAATCCTAACACTTTGGGAAGCCAAGGAAAGAGGATTGCTTGAGCCCAGGCAGCCAGCCTGCACAACATAGTGAGACCACATCTTTACAAAAAATCAAAAGTTTGCCAGACATCGTGGCACTTACTTGTAGTTCCAGCTTC
>NW_007143172.1:0-752 GCF_000164805.1 Carlito syrichta | reverse complement strand
CAGAGATTTTGAATCACAGCTCCTCCCTTAATTAAATCTCAAAACTGCAAAAAGGACTGCCTTAAACAGTCCAACTCCAGAACTGAACAAAGCAAGAGGAAATACATTACAAAGAATAGGAGATTGAACAAACAGAAGTAAAAGCAATCCCTCCACCCCTGAATAGTGGAATTAAAGAAAATGGGGAAATGGAGGGAAGGTAAAAGTAAGGAGGAAAAACCTGCATAAATGAAGAAAAACCAAAAGAAGAATATAGGACTCACACAGACCACTGGGCGTTCAGACACCGAGAAAACAGACTTCAGAACACAAACAATGAAGAGCCCCCAGAATGACTGGTGATGTGCAACGAGCCCAAATATCAAGACATTAATAGAGAGAGTAAAAAAAATTGAGGAGAGACAAAAGGAAAATAGGAAGGAGCTGATGGTAGAAAAAACAGCAGTAAAGAATACTGTGATGGAAATAAATAACAAACTAATAAGCATGGAAAGCAGAATAAGCCAAGCAGAGAAAAGAATTTCAGAGATTGAAGACAAAAATACAGAACTAACCCAAACTGTCAAAAACATAGAAAAGAAGCTTAAAAAGACTGAATAAAACCTTCAAAGATGAATGATTACTTCAAGAGATACAATTTAAGAGAAATTGGTCTTCCTGAGGCAGAGAGAGAGTCAGAGGCCACACTGGAACAAACATGTCATGAAATCATTCAAGAAAACTCCCCTCATCTCATCAGTGATGCAAAAATT
>NW_007143171.1:2545-3911 GCF_000164805.1 Carlito syrichta | reverse complement strand
CTCACTATGTTGTGCAGGCTGGCTGCCTGGGCTCAAGCAATCCTCTTTCCTTGACTTCCCAAAGTGTTAGGATTACAGGGGTGAGCCACAGCACCCAACCCCCCAAAAGTTCTTAATTTTAATAGAGGGTAATATATTAATTTTTGGACAATGCTAAATGAATCTGGTTTTAAAAAATCCCTAGCCCATACTACACCAAAACTCAAACTATAAGAACTTACATTTTAAAAGTGAAATTTTAAAAGTTTTATTAATATTTTTGACACTGATATTCTTAATTGATCTGGAGTTGAATTGTGTATATAGTATATCTCTTTTGACTTTTTTTTACCAGGACTTCCGGCAAGATGACGACGGGGCAGCATGGTCTGTGAGACCCTCTGTGAAAGAGAATACTCATAAAGACCCTAGCTCTCTCCCATGGGCTGCAGCGCCCATCTTCGGCAGCTGCTCTTTACGGGGAGCTCAGCCGGCGCCGCTGCCACTGCTCAAACATCACGGTGGTCTGGGCTGCCGCCGCAGCCATGGATGCTGCTGCAGTCATTGGCGCGCATGCCTGGGGTGACCCAGACTTTGGACCGTGAGGCCCCGCAAGCAGGATCTACTGAGATTGCCACTGCCCAGCTGCTGCTACCACTGCCATTGCTGCGCCATACACCACGACTGAAGCCAGGCTTGTGGAACGCCCCCCACCGTGTACGGGGAGATGGTCATCGCCACTGCGGATACTGTCACAGCTCCCTCTCTTCCTGGGAGACCTCCGAGCTGCAGGCTCCAGCAGCTGTAGATAAAGGTCTACTGGAGCTGTGAGATAGCACCACCTACTGGGGATCCAAGGTAACAACAAACATCAAAACGGGAATGACTGGCTCTTCCCCCTTGATAAATAGACAAGGCCAGACCTTAGTAATAGACTGGGCAGGGAGGGAGCCCATATCTGAACTGCTCTTCACAGCAGGCCAGGGGCAACTGACCCTAACTGTGAACAATTCTGCCAACCTGCAAAGACAGCTAGAAATCAGAGCTGAAAGGACATTGGACTTAAAGGAAAAGTCTCAGAGTGTGCTTGACTGGTTGTGTTAGTCTACTGACAGTAATCTATTCCTTTTCTTTTATTATTATTACTTTTTTCCTATTTCTCTGTATACCCCATCTTTGTATAGAGGAACAGCACACCAATAAGGAGGTTGGTTAGCTTGTACGTTAGCATCATTGTATGTTTTAGTTTTTTATATGGTTGTTGGTTAGTTTTTAGATGTGGTTAGTGTTTTTCTTTCTATTTGTTTCAGTATTTCTGTCTCTTTTCACTTTCTAGTCGGTACACTTATCTGTTTTCCCTCTTACTCCTCTCTCTCCCCACCCCCTG
>NW_007143171.1:0-1817 GCF_000164805.1 Carlito syrichta | reverse complement strand
AAAACATAGAAAAGAAGCTTAAAAAGACTGAATAAAACCTTCAAAGATGAATGATTACTTCAAGAGATACAATTTAAGAGAAATTGGCCTTCCTGAGGCAGAGAGAGAGTCAGAGGCCACACTGGAACAAACATGTCATGAAATCATTCAAGAAAACTTCCCTCGTCTCATCAGTGATGCAAAAATTCAAGCACAAGAGATTCAGAGAATTCCTGCAAGACAACAAAAGAGAAGACCAACTCCCAGACACATAACAATTCACATAAACAAAGTGGCTATAAAAGAAAAAATCCTAAAGGCAGCAAAGAAAAAGATCAGACTACCTACCAGGGAAGACCAATTAGAATAGCAGCAGATTTATCTACAGAATCCCTCCAGGTTAGGAGAGCTTGGAGCCCAATCTTTAAAGTTCTCAAATATAAACAATCTCAATTAAGAATGACCTACCCAGCCAAACTAAGCTTCATCAGTGAGGGAGAATTGTAAAATCTTTCCCAGATATCCAATTCCCTAAGAACCTATGCTGCCACCAGACAACCTCTACAAGAAACACTTAAGAAAGTACTGAACACAGAAGAAAAGGAAAAAGAACAACAATGTTCTTCACAAGACTACAGGCAAAAGATTAAAAACACACATGAACCAACTCTAAAACCAAAAGGAAGACAACAAACAAACAGGAATAAGAACTCTGTAAGAACCTTATGACAGGGATCAACTCTCACATTTCAATAATTGGCCTAAATGTGAATGGACTAAATGCACCACTGAAAAGACATAGAATGGCAAAATTGATAAAATATCACCAGGCAAAAATTTATTGCCTTCAAGAGACTGACCTAACTAGAAAGGACACTCACAGACTCAAAGTAAGAGAATGGGAAACAAACTTTCAGGCGAATGGAACACAAAAGAAAGAAAGAGTCACGATCTTAATTTCAGACAAAATACCCTTAAGCTATCAAAAATTTAAAAAGATACAGAAGGCCACTACATAATGATAAAAGTTTCAATCCACCAAAAAGAAATATCCATCTTAAACATGTATGCACCCAACATAGGAGTGCCAACTTTCATAAAGCAGCTTCTACATAAACTCAAAAAAGATATCAACTCTAACACTATCATAGTTGGGGGCTTCAATACCCCATTCACAATCCTAGACAAAGAACCCCTGTCCAGAGATCATCAGGACAAAAAATCAGCAACGAGATCCGGAACCTCAATGTGACTCTTGACCAAAAGGATTTAATTGACACCTACGGAACACTCCATCCAACGACCACAGAATATGCATTCTACTCATCACCACATGGAACTTACCCTAAGATCGAGCACATACTTGGCCATAAAACAAGCATAAGCAAATTAAGAAAGATTGAAATTTTGCCATGCACCTTCTCGGACCACAGTGGAATAAAAATAAACATCAACACCAACAAGGTTCCCCCAAAACCCACAAAGATGATGGACACTAAACAGCATGATGCTAAACAACACCTGGGTCAATGATGAAATCAAAACAGATATTAAAAGATATCTGGAAACAAATGAAAATGAAGGAACATCTTACTGATATCTCTGGGATGCCATGCAAACTGTAGTAAGAGGGGAATTCATATCTCTGCAAACATACATGAAGAAAATAGAAGGATCACAAATTAACAGCATAACAAGTCACCTAAGAAAGCTGGAAAAGGAAGGCCACCAAAACCCTAACTTCAGCAGAAGAATCCAGATCACCAAAATAAAAGCCAAAATCCAGGACATAGAAGACAAAAAGATAATACAAAAAATCAATAAAACAAAAAACTGGG
>NW_007143170.1:6406-8037 GCF_000164805.1 Carlito syrichta | reverse complement strand
CTACATTCATGGAGTTTATATTAATGTAGGACACAAACATACAAACTGATTGTCACAATATAGAATATTAAGTGTTTTGATAATATTTATAGGATATTTTGTAATCCCTTTTCTTATAGTCCATTATGCCCTCTGTTCAGTTTCTATAACCTAGTACTGGACTTACCAGGATAGTGTAGGGATATATGGATAGATATATAATGTTGCTTAGAAACCTTCTGACTAGAAGAAACCTTGACTGGAGTGGTTGAAACTTGCCCAAGAGAATGGCTCTCAAGAGCCTATGGAGCAAGTGTCTGTGCCTAAGATCCTACCTTAGTGTTTCTTCTAAGAAAGAAAACTAAAATCAGACTGTTAAGAAGTGGAGATGGCTGTGACTCAGCCTGTAATCCCAGCACTTTGGGAGGTCGAGGTGAGAGGATTGCATGAGCCCACAGGTTCAAGACCAGCCTGGGAAACTTGGTGAAACCTCGTCTCTACAATAAATCACAAAAATTAGCCAGGCATGGTGGCATGCACCTCTGGTTTCAGCTACTTGGAATGCTGAGGAGGAAGGATTGCCTAAGCCGAGCAGGTGGAGACTGCAGTGGCCGTGAGTGTGCCAGTGCACTCCAGCCTGGGTGACAGAGTGAGAATCCAACTCAAAAAAAAAAAAAGTGGCAATGTGATATAAGTGAGGCACTGTGCAAACAGATTGTTTTCTAAAGTGTCTCAGAACTAATCCTAACTATCGGAGTAAAATGAAATAGACAGGAATTTGTTTTGTCTTATTAGTCTACCCAGTCCTTTGCTATATCAAACCATGTTCAAGTGTGTGCCTTATTTTCACATCTATATTTGTTAATTAAAATCTTACTTGTTTCATAAGCATAGAATTGGATTAATCATAAAACTTGCCTGAATGTGGCAAGCTATTATTTATGGTATATATTTAGTTTATTATTTTTATTTATGCAGTAAGCACAAGTAAATCTGCCAAACAACTTAATCTGCATATAAGCATACATAAATGTCTATCTCATTACGTTATTTTCCCTTACTTGATGTAATTTTATCTCTCTAAAGCCGTGTTCATCAACATGGTTTTCTCTTTATATCATTTTACACATCTAAACATTATCTTAAAAAGTACATTTCCAATTTTAGCTATTCGTACTTTATCAAAAACCCTGATTTTTCATATAGTCTTGGGATTGTAATTTTTTAACTATATATAATTTTGCTAAGACTCATACATATTGTTTTATGTTACCATCATATATTCATTTTGAACAGTTTATAATAGCCCATTGTGAAAATAGGCCACAGTTTATTTACATTATCCTCTTCAGGCACATTTGGATTGTTTCCAATTTTTTCTCTATTATAAATAATATTCATTTAATATTCTTGTATTTGTCATTTATTGAACATGAGCAAAAATTCCTGTTGAACATAAATTTAGCAGTAGAATTATTCCCTTGTAAGATAAAGGGCAGTTGGATTTAGGAGACAATGTTAAACTGTTGAAAACATATGCATTTACTTATACGCTTACATAGACGAGATCTTGTGTGATTACATCTCTCTATTTTTAACATAGATTTTGTCAATTGAATAGATGTAAAGAAGTATCTCATTGTGGTATTGAT
>NW_007143170.1:0-5037 GCF_000164805.1 Carlito syrichta | reverse complement strand
CGAGGTTGGTTAGCTTGTACGTTAGCATCATTGTATGTTTTAGTTTTTCATATGGTTGTTGGTTAGTTTTTAGATGTGGTTAGTGTTTTTCTTTCTATTTGTTTCAGTATTTCTGTCTCTTTTCATTTTCTAGTCGGTACACTCATCTGTTTTCCCTCTTACTCCTCTCTCTCCCCGCCCCCTTCTTTCCCCCACTGCCTGCTCCATTCTCTTCCTTCTGTTAACTTCATATTGCTTTCAGGGAGTAAACCTACAACCCCACTGCATGGACAGATTCCAAGGCAATGGGAAGTGGGTTTTAGACTATCCATACACCTGTTGGTGGATACTGGGGTCTGCAGAGAGATTTTGAATCACAGCTCCTCCCTTAATTAAATCTCAAAACTGCAAAAAGGACTGCCTTCAACAGTCCAACTCCAGAACTGAACAAAGCAAGAGGAAATACATTACAAAGAATAGGAGATTGAACAAACAGAAGTAAAAGCAATCCCTCCACCCCTGAATAGCGGAATTAAAGAAAATGGGGAAATGGAGGGAAGGTAAAAGTAAGGAGGAAAAACCTGCACAAATGAAGAAAAACCAAAAGAAGAATATAGGACTCACACAGACCACTGGGCGTTCAGACACCGAGAAAACAGACTTCAGAACACAAACAATGAAGAGCCCCCAGAATGACTGGTCATGTGCAACGAGCCCAAATATCAAGACATTAATAGAGAGAGTAAAAAAAATTGAGGAGAGACAAAAGGAAAATAGGAAGGAGCTGATGGTAGAAAAAACAGCAGTAAAGAATACTGTGATGGAAATAAATAACAAACTAATAAGCATGGAAAGCAGAATTAGCCAAGCAGAAAAAAGAATCTCAGAGGTTGAAGACCAAAATACAGAACTAACCCAAACTGTCAAAAACATAGAAAAGAAGCTTAAAAAGACTGAATAAAACCTTCAAAGGTGAATGAATACTTCAAGAGAAACAATTTAAGAGAAATTGGCCTTCCTGAGGCAGAGAGAGAGTCAGAGGCCACACTGGAACAAACATGTCATGAAATCATTCAAGAAAACTTCCCTCATCTCATCAGTGATGCAAAAATTCAAGCACAAGAGATTCAGAGAATTCCTGCAAGACAACAAAAGAGAAGACCAACTCCCAGACACATAACAATTCGCATAAACAAAGTGGCTATAAAAGAAAAAATCCTAAAGGCAGCAAAGAAAAAGATCAGATTACCTACCAGGGAAGACCAATTAGAATAGCAGCAGATTTATCTACAGAATTCCTCCAGGTTAGGAGAGCTTGGAGCCCAATCTTTAAAGTTCTCAAATATAAACAATCTCAATTAAGAATGACCTACTCAGCCAAACTAAGCTTCATCAGTGAGGGAGAATTGAAATCTTTCCCAGATATCCAATCCCTAAGAACCTACGCTGCCACCAGACCACCTCTACAAGAAACACTTAAGAAAGTACTGAACACAGAAGAAAAGGAAAAAGAACAACAACATTCTTCAAAGACTACAGGCAAAAGATTAAAAACACGCATGAACCAACTCCAAAACCAAAAGGAAGACAACAAACAAACAGGAATAAGAACTCTGTAAGAACCTTATGACAGGGATCAACTCTCGCATTTCAATAATTAGCCTAAATGTGAATGGACTAAATGCATCACTGAAAAGACATAGAATGGCAAAATTGATAAAATATCACCAGGCAACAATTTATTGCCTTCAAGAGACTGACCTCACTAGAAAGGACACTCACAGACTCAAAGTAAGAGAATGGGAAACAAACTTTCAGGTGAATGGAACACAAAAGAAAGAAAGAGTCGTGATCTTAATTTCAGACAAAATACCCTTAAGCTATCAAAAATTTAAAAAGATACAGAAGGCCACTACATAATGATAAAAGTTTCAATCCACCAAAAAGAAATATCCATCTTAAACATGTATGCACCCAACATAGGAGCGCCAACTTTCATAAAGCAGCTTCTACATAAACTCAAAAAAGATATCAACTCTAACACTATCATAGTTGGGGGCTTCAATACCCCATTCACAATCCTAGACAAAGAACCCCTGTCCAGAGATCATCAGGACAAAAAATCAGCAACGAGATCCGGAACCTCAATGTGACTCTTGAGCAAAAGGATTTAATTGACACCTACGGAACACTCCATCCAACGACCACAGAATATGCATTCTACTCATCACCACATGGAACTTACCCTAAGATCGAGCACATACTTGGCCATAAAACAAGCATAAGCAAATTAAGAAGATTGAAATTTTGCCATGCACCTTCTCGGACCAAAGTGGAATAAAAAATAAACATCAACACCAACAAGGTTCCCCCCAAACCCACAAAGATATGGAAACTAAACAGCATGATGCTAAACAATGCCTGGGTCAATGATGAAATCAAAACAGATATTAAAAGATATCTGGAAACAAATGAAAATGAAGGAACATCTTACTGATATCTCTGGGATGCCATGCAAGCTGTAGTAAGAGGGGAATTCATATCTCTGCAAACATACATGAAGAAAATGGAAGGATCACAAATTAACAGCATAACAAGTCACCTAAGAAAGCTGGAAAAGCAAGACCACCAAAACCCTAACTTCAGCAGAAGAATCCAGATCACCAAAATATAAGCCCAAATCCAGGACATAGAAGACAAAAAGATAATACAAAAAATCAATAAAACAAAAAGCTGGTTCTTCAAAAGGATAAACAAGATTGATGGTCCCCTAGCTAGACTGACCAAGAAAAAGAAAGAAAAAACCCAAATAAGCACAATCAGAAAAACAAAAGATGAAATCACATCTGTCCCTGGAGAAATAAAAAAGATTATTAGAGACTACTATGTACAGTTGCATGGAAACAAACTTGAAAACCTTAAGGAAATGGAGGACTTTCTGACATCACACAACCTGCCTAGTTGAAACAAGAGGAAATTGAGACCCTAAATAGACCAATAACAATCAAGGAAATTGACTGTGTAATAAGAAAACTACCTACAAAAAAAAAAAAAAAAAAGGCCCTGGACCACATGGCTTTCCAGTAGAATTCTATAAGACATTTAAGGAGGAGTTGATACCAATTCTACTGAAGGTATTCCAGGTGATTGAGAAAGATGGAACTCTTCCCAAATCATTTTATGAGACTAACATCACATTGATACACAAATCCAGGTAAAGACCCAACAAAGAAAAGAGAACTATAGGCCAATATCATTGATGAACATAGATGCTAAAATTCTCAACAAGATCCTAGCAAACCGGATTCAACAACACATCTCAAAAATCATCCCTCCTGACCCAGTAGGTTTCATCCCTGGGATGCAAGCCTGCCTCAACATTCATAAAACCATAAATGTAATTAAATACATCAACAGATGTCAAAACAAAAACCACATGATTATATTATTAGATGCTGAAAAAGCTTTTGATAAAATCCAGCACCCCTTCTGATAAAAACCCTCAAATATCTAGGCCTAGGTGGAACATACCTCAAAATAGTAAAAGCAATCTATGACAAACCCACAGCCAGCATACTTCTAAACAGACAAAAATTGGAACGATTTCCCCTGAAAACTGGAACAAGACAAAGATGCCCACTCTCACCCCTCCTGTTCAATATAGTATTGGAAGTCCTGGATAGAGCAATCAGAGAAGAGAAAGCAATCAGGGGTATCCAGATAGGAAAAGAGGAAGTCAAGTTATCTCTCTTTGCAGATGACATGATTGTGTACTTTGAAAACCCAAGAGAATCTGTCAAAAACCTCCATACAGATAAAGGTCTTTGCCAAAGTCTCAGGGTATAAAAATAAATGTGCAAAGACTATTGCATTTCTTTACACCAAAAATAAACAAACAGAAACCCAAATAAAAAGCACAATTCCATTCACAATAGCCACACAAAAAATGAAATACCTTGGCATCTTCCTAACCAGAAACATGAAGACCTTTACAATGAAAACCACAAAACACTGCTCAAAGAAATCAAAGATGACACAAACAAATGGAAAAATATCCCATGCTCATGGATTGGAAGAATCAACATTGTGAAGATGTCCATTCTACCTATGGTAATCTACAGATTTAATGCAATACCCATCAAATTACCAGCAACACTCTTCTCAGACCTAGAACAAACAATACAGGAATTCATATGGAAACACAAATGATACAGAATAGCCAGAACAATCCTCAGGAAAAAAAACAAAGCAAGGGGTATCACATAATCAGACTTCAAACTTTACTATAAAACTAAAATAATCAAAACAGCTTAGTATTGGTACAGGAATAGGCATATAGACTAATGGAATAGAATTGAGATTCCAGAAGAAAAACCTCAATTTCTCAACCAACTCATCTTCGACCTAGCCTCCACCACCTACAACTGGGGAGAGGAGAACCTATTCAGTAAATGATGCTGGGAAAACTGGCTGACCACATGTAGAAGATTGAAACAGGACCCCTCCCTATCCCCTTACACAAAAATTAACTCTAAATGGATCAGATGTAAAACCTTAAACTATAAGAACCTTAGAAAATGCAGGACACACCCTTATGGAAATTGGAACTGGCATCCAATTCCTGAACAAAACCCAAAATACACAGGCCATAACAGATAGGACAGACAAGAGAACCTCATTAAACTGACAAGCTTCTGCAAGGCCAAAGAAACCATCAAGAGAGCAGGGAGACAGCCCACAGACTGGGAAAAAGCATCTGCCAGCTCCATGTCTGACAAAGGCCTAACATCTTGGATCTACAAGGAACTCAAATGTGCTGAAAAGAAAAAAACAAACAACCCCATTACAAAGTGGGTGAAAGAGATGAACAGACACTTCTTAAAAGAAGATGTACGAGCAGCCAACAGACACATGAAGAAAGGTTCAACCTCACTAATCATCAAGGAGATGCAAATTAATACTACACTGAGATACCACCTAACTCCAGTCAGAATGGCCATTATCAATAACTCAAAAAACAACAGATGCTGGTGAGAATGTGGTGAAGAGGGAACACTT
>NW_007143169.1:0-3036 GCF_000164805.1 Carlito syrichta | reverse complement strand
CGCTCCATTTCTGACAAAGGCCTAACATCTTGGATCTACAAGGAACTCAAATGTGCTGAAAAGAAAAAAACAAACAACCCCATTACAAAGTGGGCGAAAGAGATGAACAGACACTTCTTAAAAGAAGATGTACGAGCAGCCAACAGACACATGAAGAAAGGTTCAACCTCACTAATCATCAAGGAGATGCAAATTAATACTACACTGAGATACCACCTAACTCCAGTCAGAATGGCCATTATCAATAACTCAAAAAACAACAGATGCTGGTGAGAATGTGGTGAAGAGGGAACACTTCTACACTGTTGGTGGGAGTGCAAACTAGTGCAGCCTCTGTGGAAAAGAGGGTGGCGATTCCTAAAAGCTCTAAAAATCAACCTTCCATATGACCCCGCAGTCACCATTCTGGGAATATACCCTGAATAACTCAAATCACTCTATAAAAAAGATACCTGCACACGTATGTTTATCACTGCATTGTTCACAATAGGAAGATCATGGAACCAACCATGCTGTTCATCCAAAGAGGACTGGGTCAAAAAAATGTGGTATACTCGATGGAATACTATGCAGCCATAAAAAAGAGCATATCATGAATTTCACAGCAACCTGGATGGAACTAGAATCTATAATACTGAGTGATCTCTCACAGAAACAAAAATCTGAGTATCACATGTTTTCACTCATAAGTGAACCTTGAACATCTATAAGAAAATACTATAAGAAAAGGATTGACAGTGGCGTAAAACTATGGGGGCGTGGCAGGGAGGGGAAGGGAGGTGGGATTAATGGTAGTCGATATCTGTCTGGGGAAAGGGGGGCACACCTCATCAACAAGGGTACCTAAAGAATGTACATTTGTATAACTAACCCTTAACTGTACCCCACAATTTTAAAATAAAAAATATGTTATATAACAAAACAATAGTGTTTCAAGATGCCTAGAAACATTAAAAATGGGGTTTAAAAATACATTGATCTATGATTCCCAACTTTCTGGAATCACTCTACATGTTACACACCATACACTAAAAATGTTGCCTTGAAATGTCAAGTTTATTTGCCCTCAGATGGGAATGCCGACTTCTCGTGATAACTGCATGATTCTCTTAAAGTATGTAGAGTCATTGAGATTCTTGTTTATTTATCTATCAACTTAATGTCTATCAATTCAGAATAAACAACTTTTTTTAACTTTTTTCTGCTTTCAAACTACATAAAATGAGCAAAACCATGGCCATGCCTTGATGGAATTATTGTTGTTTGCCTTATATCCTGTATCCTCAAGTCCACTTTCTAGTAGTGGTACTTCACTCAAATATGAATAGTCTTTCTAAGGTACAAGAAAATGCTAGTATTTTAGTGCATGCTTACTAACTGTTGAGGCAGCAGAAACTTTATATGTTTAATTGCAGAGTATAATTAAAGATATAAAATTCCATTTAATTTATAATAACTGATTGCTATGTTGATGAGTTCTTTAAATTTTCAATTTTATAAATGCAAAAAAAATTACAAAAGTGAATACTTTCTAATTCATCCTATGTTTAAGGAAACAAATGTTTAAAAAATTTCTATTCCAAGATTAGGGAAGATTTACACAAAAGCATACTACTCATTTGAAACTTAAAGACACACTGTATAAATCTGTGGCATCAATTTTCACATGTAAAAAAAATGATAGTGGGGCTGTCTTTTTCTTATTACATGAAAGAAATGGTTGTTCATACTTTCGTAAATCTGTGCTTGCCGGTGTAGAAAGGAATACACTTTAAAAAAATGTATTTTATACTCTACCTTAAATTAGTGACAATAAACCTGAAGAGGATTCTAAATCTCAAAGAAGAACATATACGCAAATATGTTTTCTCATTTATAGGCAAATGAGAAAATCTAGGTTAAAGAAATTGATATATAAATTGTGAGTAATTAAATAGAACACAAGAATAGATAGGAGATGACAAAAATGAAATTGGTAAAAGGTAAAGAGTTTTATTTCTGGTACAATTAACAAAATTCAGTGAACCATGAGGATATACATAATTTTGCAGAACACACTAGAAGTTACCTCCAGTTCCTTAAGAAACATACCAGTTGGTGCAGATTAAAGTTCATATGCATAGAGTTTTGTTTAATAATAAGACTTATAAAAGTAATTCTTCAATATACTTGAGCTTCAAATGAGGTCCATTAAAAGTTGAAAATAAAAGAAGAATATTTGGAGTATCCAAGTCCTGGACTCGAGAGGCACGTGTGCAAGATGCATCCAAAGAGTCATAGCACTTTTATGGGCTAGGCTCATATTTTAAATTACCTGCCACAATTCTGATTCAAATGAAAAGTCACATCAATTACCCCTGGAGAATTTGAGGGAAATAGGGATGAAAAAACATGCTCTGCTCTGTCCTTTGTGCCTTACTCATGGTTATCCCAGTCCATGAGAAAGATTTCAGTAACTCCATTGCCTAGTAGTAATTATGGGAACTCCTTATCTATGATTAAAGGGACAGAAACATGCTGATTACATGACTATTGGTGTCAGATAAGATAGCCAACCGCTCACTCTGTACTTAGAATTCATATGGATCAGGTTATGAGCTGGGTAGCAGGCAAAGAAATTTAAAAAGGTTGAAGGGCTTAGCTCAGTACTTAACAAAGTAAACATTTTCAAGTTAAAAAACAAAAGAGGCATAGGAAAAGCTTTGAAAAGTGGACTGAAGTTGAAATTATCACCCACAAAGATGAAACAGAAGTTATGGTCTGCACTAAACTCATATACAGAAGTGAATCTGGACATGGAATAATAAGTGAGACAGCTTTCCTTATTGGAGGGAAGAGGGCTCAGCCACTGTCAGGGTATCCAATGGTAGACGGATTCTCCTAAGTAAAAAGGAGACACTCTATGTATTGTGTTATGAGCCTGGCTTTACAAAGCCTTTGCAGCTTTGTCGACTGTTAACTTTTCTCCACTGTCACATAAAACAAGGCATTCGAAATTGAAACAAAAATAAAGAACAAGACATGAAAACTGGAAAC
>NW_007143168.1:0-640 GCF_000164805.1 Carlito syrichta | reverse complement strand
TCCGTGTGAGTTCTCCTGTGATTCAAGATCCTCAGCAGTGTCCTCCTAGTCACACCCAGGAAAGGGTAGGACTAGGATTGATGCATATCATATCAACGCTTCATCAGGGACAGGGCCTTGTCCTGTGCCTCTCGGATTGGTGTTAGGTTAGGGAATACAGCTGGAGGGACTGTGACTCTCATTACCCCTGGTTTATCTTGGAAGAGTGGACCCCATTTCTGTTAGTAGTTGAATGTTTTCTAATTGCATGAGAATGTTCTCATGCTGTATGTGTTTTCTTATTGACAGTGACACCATGTCCTCTCTTCTTCCTCAGTCTCCTGCCTTTTTTTCCTCATCCTGTCGAAGGCAAGGTGGAAGGCCTGACAGCTGAAACCCTGACTGACTCCATGTTCCACGTGATTCCTTAACACCTCCAAGCTGGTAAAGACCCGACAGCAGGCAATGCACCTGACGCCACTCTCGACGCCCACCAGCCATTTGGGCGTCTGGGCCCTGGAACAAACCTCTGAAGCTGGGGCCTCTGCTTTTTCCTCAACCTCCTCCAGTTCCTCTTGGGTGTTGTTATTGGAGCCCCACTCACTGTCAGTGAGGAGGTCCATTCTTGATGTATGAGAGAGAAAAGGTTTTTCCTGGATCT
>NW_007143167.1:0-752 GCF_000164805.1 Carlito syrichta | reverse complement strand
AATCAAAAATTTTATCAGAAAAATATTCAAGCACTGGTGATCAGGCACAAACAATCTGTAAAACACAGGTTTTTAGAATTACATATTCTCCATTTTGGAAAGCCTTGTTTAATACTCACTGTATCCCAATAGTGTATAACATGCGAAATGTCTAAGCATAAAGATTTATTGGTGGTGACAGCATCTCTATGATAAATGTACCTGTTTTCAGGATAATTAACATCCACGGGATGAACAAATTGTAATGCCCAAATACCACTACGACTGTTAGGCATGAATGCTGGAGGAGAATCTGTTATAAGTGTTCTGTATTTAAGCCACAAGCAACCTGGATAAATAAAATTATATGAAAAGCAAATAGGGGGTGCCCCAGCTATACCCGAATAATTAAATTCTGATTTTGAAGTAACAGTAATAAAGGAAGAGCTTTCTCCTCCCATCAAATGACTATTATTTGTGAAGACCTTAATTTCTGGTTCATCCCAAGTTACAGGATGCAACACAGGAGGATCTGGAACATACGTCCAGTATTTAAATGTTATAACTGGATCATTATTAATAGCAGCTGTTGCACAAGTAGGTACCTGTAATGTAATGACCACAAGCATAGCCAGAAACATCATTGTCGGATCATTGGGGCGGCCGTAATTAGTTGAGATTCTTTGGGCCTCTTGAAATAAGGTTTTGATTTGTCCCCAAGTTGGAGGCCTCTCTTTAGTGTTGGAAGAAGAATCCTCAGACATCGGGGAGCC
>NW_007143166.1:0-786 GCF_000164805.1 Carlito syrichta | reverse complement strand
AAAAATACTTAAGCACTGGTGATCCAGGCACAAACAATCTGTAAAACACAGGTTTTTTAGAATTACATATTCTCCATTTTGGAAAGCCTTGTTTAATACTCACTGTATCCCAATAGTGTATAACATGCGAAATGTCTAAGCATAAAAATTTATTGGTGGTGACAGCATCTCTATGATAAATGTACCTGTTTTTAGGATAATTAACATCCACGGGATGAACAAATTGTAATGCCCAAATACCACTACGACTGTTAGGCATGAATGCTGGAGGAGAATCTGTTATAAGTGTTCTGTATTTAAGCCACAAGCAACCTGGATAAATAAAATTATATGAAAAGCAAATAGGGGGTGCCCCAGCTATACCCGAATAATTAAATTCTGATTTTGAAGTAACAGTAATAAAGGAAGAGCTTTCTCCTCCCATCAAATGACTATTATTTGTGAAGATCTTAATTTCTGGTTCATCCCAAGTTACAGGATGCAACACAGGAGGATCTGGAACATACGTCCAGTATTTAAATGTTATAACTGAATCATTATTAATAGCAGCTGTTGCACAAGTAGGTACCTGTAATGTAATGACCACAAGTATAGCCAGAAACATCATTGTCGGATCATTGGGGCGGCCGTAATTAGTTGAGATTCTTTGGGCCTCTTCAAATAAGGTTTTGATTTGTCCCCAAGTTGGAGGCCTCTCTTTAGTGTTGGAAGAAGAGTCCTCAGACATCGGGGAGCCCTGGGGTTGGTATCGAGGCAGGGACGTTGTCTCCTGTGTTGTCAGGTCCT
>NW_007143165.1:0-774 GCF_000164805.1 Carlito syrichta | reverse complement strand
CATTTTGGAAAGCCTTGTTTTAATACTCACTGTATCCCAATAGTGTATAACATGCGAAATGTCTAAGCATAAAAATTTATTGGTGGTGACAGCATCTCTATGATAAATGTACCTGTTTTTAGGATAATTAACATCCACGGAATGAACAAATTGTAATGCCCAAATACCACTACGACTGTTAGGCATGAATGCTGGAGGAGAATCTGTTATAAGTGTTCTGTATTTAAGCCACAAGCAACCTGGATAAATAAAATTATATGAAAAGCAAATAGGGGGTGCCCCAGCTATACCCGAATAATTAAATTCTGATTTTGAAGTAACAGTAATAAAGGAAGAGCTTTCTCCTCCCATCAAATGACTATTATTTGTGAAGACCTTAATTTCTGGTTCATCCCAAGTTACAGGATGCAACACAGGAGGATCTGGAACATACGTCCAGTATTTAAATGTTATAACTGAATCATTATTAATAGCAGCTGTTGCACAAGTAGGTACCTGTAATGTAATGACCACAAGCATAGCCAGAAACATCATTGTCAGATCATTGGGGCGGCCGTAATTAGTTGAGATTCTTTGGGCCTCTTCAAATAAGGTTTTGATTTGTCCCCAAGTTGGAGGCCTCTCTTTAGTGTTGGAAGAAGAGTCCTCAGACATCGGGGAGCCCTGGGGTTGGTATCGAGGCAGGGACGTCGTCTCCTGTGTTGTCAGGTCCCTCAGCATCCCTCGTCCCCTTGGACTCCTCTGCAACCTCCATCTGGGGTAAGGACGTGGTGG
>NW_007143164.1:0-769 GCF_000164805.1 Carlito syrichta | reverse complement strand
TAAGCATAAAGATTTATTGGTGGTGGACAGCATCTCTATGATAAATGTACCTGTTTTAGGATAATTACATCCACGGGATGAACAAATTGTAATGCCCAAATACCACTACGACTGTTAGGCATGAATGCTGGAGGAGAATCTGTTATAAGTGTTCTGTATTTAAGCCACAAGCAACCTGGATAAATAAAATTATATGAAAAGCAAATAGGGGGTGCCCCAGCTATACCCGAATAATTAAATTCTGATTTTGAAGTAACAGTAATAAAGGAAGAGCTTTCTCCACCCATCAAATGACTATTATTTGTGAAGACCTTAATTTCTGGTTCATCCCAAGTTACAGGATGCAACACAGGAGGATCTGGAACATACGTCCAGTATTTAAATGTTATAACTGAATCATTATTAATAGCAGCTGTTGCACAAGTAGGTACCTGTAATGTAATGACCACAAGCATAGCCAGAAACATCATTGTTGGATCATTGGGGCGGCCGTAATTAGTTGAGATTCTTTGGGCCTCTTCAAATAAGGTTTTGATTTGTCCCCAAGTTGGAGGCCTCTCTTTAGTGTTGGAAGAAGAGCCCTCAGACATCGGGGAGCCCTGGGGTTGGTATCGAGGCAGGGACGTCATCTCCTGTGTTGTCAGGTCCCTCAGCATCCCTCGTCCCCTTGGACTCCTCTGCAACCTCCATCTGGGGTAAGGACGTGGTGGTGGGCGGCTCATGATGTCTAATCAGTCGATCTGGGATCCACACTGGGGCATCAGAGTTC
>NW_007143163.1:0-830 GCF_000164805.1 Carlito syrichta | reverse complement strand
ATGTACCTGTTTTTAGGATAATTAACATCCACGGGATGAACAAATTGTAATGCCCAAATACACTACGACTGTTAGGCATGAATGCTGGAGGAGAATCTGTTATAAGTGTTCTATGTTTAAGCCACAAGCAACCTGGATAAATAAAATTATATGAAAAGCAAATAGGGGGTGCCCCAGCTATACCCGAATAATTAAATTCTGATTTTGAAGTAACAGTAATAAAGGAAGAGCTTTCTCCTCCCATCAAATGACTATTATTTGTGAAGACCTTAATTTCTGGTTCATCCCAAGTTACAGGATGCAACACAGGAGGATCTGGAACATACGTCCAGTATTTAAATGTTATAACTGAATCATTATTAATAGCAGCTGTTGCACAAGTAGGTACCTGTAATGTAATGACCACAAGCATAGCCAGAAACATCATTGTCGGATCATTGGGGCGGCCGTAATTAGTTGAGATTCTTTGGGCCTCTTCAAATAAGGTTTTGATTTGCCCCCAAGTTGGAGGCCTCTCTTCAGTGCTGGAAGTAGAATCCTCAGACATCGGGGAGCCCTGGGGTTGGTATCGAGGCAGGGACGTCATCTCCTGTGTTGTCAGGTCCCTCAGCATCCCTCGTCCCCTTGGACTCCTCTGCAACCTCCATCTGGGGTAAGGACGTGGTGGTGGGTGGCTCATGATGTCTAATCAGTCGATCCGGGATCCACACTGGGGCATCAGAGTTCTGGGGAAAAATACACGCGAAACCTCGTCCTGCTGTCAATAAGACATCAGGTCTGCGCCATTGTCCGGTCAATAAGTCTTTCCATTTTACTAAAGGTAAAGGGTG
>NW_007143162.1:3456-23882 GCF_000164805.1 Carlito syrichta | reverse complement strand
TCCATTCTACTAAATTCCATACCATTCTAGGACATATCTCTCCATTCAATTTCTTTCCATTCTCATCCATTCGTCTCCAAACCATTTCTCTCCATTACACTGTATTCCATTTCATTCCATTCATGTCCATTCCATTCCTCTACATTTCCAGCCATTGCACTCTATTCCTTTCCATTCCATTCTATTCCATTGCATTCCTTTCCACTCCATATCTCTCCATTCCCTTCCTCTACATTTTTTTACATTCCAATCCTTTCCATTCTGTTCCATTCCATTCCATTCCACTCAATTCTGTTCTTCTTAACTTCATTCCATTCCACACCATTGAATTGCATTCCATTCCAATTCTTTCATTTATTCCACTCAATTTCATGTACCCCATTCCATTCCATTCCATTCCTCTCCTTCCCATTTCATTAAATTCCATTTCATTCCATTCTTCTCCATTCCATTCTGTTTCATTCCTCTCACTTCCATTCCATTCCATTTTATTCTTCCCCATTCCATTCTCTCCATTCCATTCCATTCCATTCCATCCCTTTCCTTCCCTTTCCGTTCCACTCCATTCCATTCCATCTCTGCATTCCATTCCTTTCCATTCCATTTCATTCCATTCCACTCCACTACATTCCTTTGCACTCCTATCCTTTTCATTCCAATCTTCTCCATTCCATTCCATTTCATCCCATTCATTCCCCTCCTTTCCATTGCATTCAATTTCTCCATTCAATTCTATTACGTTCCTTTCCTTCCACTACACTGCATGCCATTCCTCTCCACTCCATTCCTTTCCATTCCTCTCCATTTCATTCTAGTACATTCCATTCATTCCACTCCATTCCATTCCATTCCGTTCAATTCAATTTTATTCATCACCATTCCATTCCATTCCATTCTTATCCAATCCATTACATTCCTTTCGTCTCCATTGCATTCCATTCCTCTCCAATCCATTCCATTCCTCTCCATTCGATTCCTATCCTTTCCTGTATATTCCATTCAATTCCAGTCTAATCCATTCCATTCCATTCCTCTCCATCCCATTCCATTGTACTCTACTCATTCCATCCCATTCCTTTTCATTCCTCTCCATTCCATTCCAATCCATTCCATTCCATTCAATTTCATCCCTCTCCATTCCTTTCCATTCCTCTCCAATCCATTCCATTCCATTCCATACCTTTCCATTGCCTTAATCTCTATTCAATTCCATTCCCCTCCTTTGCACTCCATTCCATTCCTTTCATTTCCATTTCAATGCATTCCATTATTCTCCATTCCAGTCCATTTCATTCTTCTCCATTCCATTCCAAGCCATTCCACTACACTCCACTCCATTCCCTTCCCTTCCATTCCATTCAATTAGATACCATTTCCTTCTAGTCCACTCCATTTATTCCAGTGCACTCCATTCCATTCCATTCTATTCCTCGCCATTCCATTCCATTCCTCTCCATTCCATTCCATTCCTCTCCATTCTATTCCATTTCTTTCCTCTCCTTTGCATTCCATTCCATTCCATGCACTCCATTGCTCTCCATTCCCATCCATTTCATTTATCCCCATTCCATTCCATTTCATTCCTTTCCTTTTCACTCCACTCCACTCCATTGTATTCCATTCAGTTCCATTCCCCCCATTCCGTTTCTTTCCACTCAATTCCAACCCATTCCTCCTCTTTCTTTTCCATGCCATTCGAATCCATTACATTTCATTTCATTCCATACAATTCCATTCCATTCCTCTTCATTCCATTCCTCTCCTTCCTTCTCCATTCCATCCCATTACATTCGCTTCCATTCCTCACCATTCTATTCCTCTCCATTCCGTTCCATTCCTTTCCCCCTATTGCATTCACTTCCACTCCATTTCGTTTCATTCCTCAACATTACATACCATTCCTTTTCATTCCAATCCATTCCTCTCCATTCAAATCCATTCCATTTATGGACTATTCTGATCCATTCCACTCCATACCATTCCATCCATTCAATCCTATTCATCTCCATTCCATTCCATTCCACTCCTTTTCATTCCATTTCATTCATTTCCTTTCCATTCCATTCCATTCCATTCTATTCCACCACACTCCATTCAGTTCCTCCCCACTCAATTCCCTTACTTTCCTCTCCATTCCATCCGTTCCATTCCATTCCTTACTAATCGTTTCCGTTGTTCTCCATCCATTGATTGCATTCCATTCTCTTCCCCTCCATTACATTTCATTCCACTCCTGTCCTTTGCATTCCTTTCCACTCCATTCCATTCCATTCCATTCTTTTAAATTCCATACCATTCTATGTCATTCCTCTCCATTCAGTTTCCTTCCATTCTCATCCATTCGTCTCAAAATCATTTCTCTCTATTTCTCTGCATTCTATTTCTTTCCATTCATGTCCATTCCCTTCCTCTACATTTCAAACCATTGTACTCAATTCCTTACCATTCCTTTCTATTCCATTGTGTTCCTCTCCACTTCATTTCTCTCCATTCCATTCTTGTACATTCCTCTCCATTCCAATCCTTTCCATTCTATTCCATTCCATTCGATTCCTCTATTCCATTACACCAAATTTCATTCCATGCTATTCCATTTCTCCCAGTTCCTTCCCTCTCCATTCCTTTCAATTCCATTCTGTTCCTCTCCATTCCATCCCTATCCATTCCATTTCTTCCCTTTCCTCTCCATACCGTTCCATTCCATTCCAAACCAATCCATTCCTTTTCACCCAAATTCATTCCTCTTCACTTCATTCCATTCCACTTCATTGCATTCCTTTCCATTTCCTTCCATTTATTGCACTCAATTCCATGTCCGCCATTCCATTCCATTCCATTCCTCTCCTTTACATTCTGTTAAATTCCATTCCATTCTTCTCCATTTCCTTCTATTCTATTCCATTCCATTCCTCTCCATTCCGTTCCATTCCACTTTAGTATTCCCCATTCCACCTCTCTCCATTCCATTCCATTCCATCCCTTTCCTTCCCATTCCGTTCCATTCCATTCCATTCCACTCAAATCTCTCCATTGCATTTCATTCGAATTCTACATTCCATTCCTTTCCATTCCATTCCATTTCATTCCATTCCACTCCACTACATTCCATTGAACTCCTTTCCTTTTCATTCCATTCCTCTCCATTCCATTCCATTTCATTCCATTCTTTTAACTCCTTTCCATTCCAATCAATTTCTCCATTCAATTCCATTCCGTTCCTTTCCTTCCACTGCACTGCATTCCATTCCACTCCACTCCATTCCTTTCCATTCCTCTGCATTTCATTCTAGTACATTCCATTCATTCCACTACATACCATTCCAATCCATTCTGTTCCATTCAATTTTATTCATCACCATTCCATTCCATTACTATCCAATCCATTCGTCTCCATTCCATTCCGTTCCTCTCCAATCCATTCCATTCCTCTCCATTCAATTCCTATCCTTTCCTGTAGATTCCATTCAATTCCAATCCAATCCATTGCATTCCATTCCATTTCTCTCCATCCCATTCCATTGCACTCTATTCATTCCATTCCATTCCTTTACATTCCTCTCCATTTCATTCTAATCCTTTCCATTCTACTCCATTCCATTCAATTCCACCCCTCTCCATTCCTTTATATTCCTCTCCAATCCATTCCATTCCAATTCAACCCTTTCCATTGCTTTCATCTCTATTCAATTCCATTCCCCTCCTTTGCACTCGATTCCATTCCATTTATTTCCATCATTGCATTCCATTACACTCCATTCCAAACCATTTCATTCTTCTCCATTCCATTCCATTCCAATCCATTCCACTCCACTCCACTCCATTCCATTACTTTCCATTACATTCAATTAGATACCCCCAATCAATTTCTTTCCTCTCCATTCCAATCCATTCGTCCCCATTCCATTCCATTCCATTCCTTTCCATCACATTTCATTTCATTTCATAGCATTCCATTCCATTCCATTGCTCTTCATTTCATCCTCCCCTTCCTCTCCACTCCATTCCATTCCATGCCCTTCAATTCCTCACCATTCTATTGCTCTCCATTTCATTCCATTTCTTTCCTCTTCATTGCATTTCATTCCACTCCATTCGTTTCCAATCCTTGACAATTGATACCACTCCTTTTCAGTCCAATTCATTCCTCTCCTTTCAAATCAATTCCATTTATGGACTTTTATGATCCATTCCACTCCATTCCATTCCATCCATTCAATCCCATTCATTTCCATTCCATTCCATTCCACTCTATTTCATTCCATTCCTGCTCTTTCCATTCGATTCCTTTCCACCACACTCCATTCCGTTCCTCTCCACTCAATTCCATTACATTCCTCTCCATTCCATCCGTTCCATTGCATTCATTTCCATTCCATTTTACACCTTTCCTTTCCATGCATTTCTTTCCACTCCCTTCCCCTCCACTACATTCCATTCCAACCAGTCCATTGCATTCCATTCCACTCCTTTCCATTCCATTCCATTCTATTCCATTCCATATCATTCGATTTCATTTATCTCCATTCCATTTCCTTGCATTCTTATCCATTCGTCTCCAAACAACTTCTCTCCATTTCTCTATATTCTATTGCATTCCATTCATGTCAATTCCATTTCATTCCATCCCTCTACATGAAAAGCCATTGCACTCAATCTCCTTGCCATTCCATCCCATTCCATTGCATTCCATCCTCTCCATTTCTTTCCATTCCATTCCTTTACATTCCTCTCCATTCCAATCTATTCCATTCCATTCCATTCCAATCCATTCCATCCCTCTATTCCATTTCATTGCACTCCATTCCATGCTATATCATTCTTCACAATTCTTACCACTCCATTCCGTTCAATTCCATTCCATTTCTCTCCATTCCATCACTATCCATTCAATGTCTTCCGTTCCTTTCCATTTCATTCCATTCCATTCCATTCCATTCCATTCTCTTCACTCAGTACCATTACACTCCATTTTATTCCATTCTATTCCATTGCTTTCCATTTACTCCACTCAATTCCATGACACCCCATTCCATTCCATTCCATTCCATTCCATTCCATTCCATTCCATTCCTTTCCTCTCCTTTGCCTTCCATTCCATTCTATCCCGGTGCATTCTTTTCCATTCCATCCTATTCCATTCTATTCCCTTCCATTCCTCTCCATTCCATTCCATTCCAATCCATTCCATTCCAATATTCCTCATTCTACTTCTCTCCATTCCATTCCATTCCATCCCATTCCTCACCAGTCCATTCATTTCCATTCCAACCCACTTCAATCAATTCCACTCCATTCCATTCCTTTCCATTCTTACATTCCGTTCTTTTCCATTCCATACCTTTCCATTCCATTCCATTCCACTCCACTACTTTCCATTCCAAGCCTCTCTATTCCATCCCATTCCATTCCACTCCACTACATTACATTTAACTCCTCTCAATTCCATTCCATTCCTCTCCATTCCATTCCATTCCATTGCATTCCATTCATTCAACTCCTTTCTATTCCTTTCCCTTTCTCTATTCCATTCTATTCTATGCCATTCTATTCCACTCCATTTCATTACATTACACTCCTATTCATTCCATTCCATTCCATTCTATTCTATTCCACTGCACTACATTCCATTCCTTTCCTCTCCATTCCATTCTTTTCCTCTCCATTCCTTTCCATCCATTCCACTCCTTTTCATTCCTTTTCATTTTTCCATTCCATTCCATTCCATTCCACTTCACTACATTCTACTCCACTCAAACCCATTGCATTCCATTGCTGTCCATTTCATTCTAGTCCATTCCATTCATTCCACTGCATTCCATTCCATTCAATTCCATTCCTCGCCATTCCATTCCATTCCATTTGTCTCCATTCCATTCCATTCAATTTCATTCCTCTACATTCCACTCCATTCCATTGCATTGCATTCCATTCCCCTCCATACCATTCCATTTCTTTCTTTTCTATTCCATTCCAATTCACTCCATTCCATTCTATTCCACTCCACTCCTCTCGACTCCATTCCATTCCATTCATTTCCATTCTTCTCCAAGGCATTCCATTCCTCTTCACTCCATTCTATTCCTCCACATTCCATTCAACTGCATTCCATTATATTTAAATTCATTTCATTCCATTCTATTCCGTTCCATTGCATTCTATTGCATTCCATTATTCTGCATTCCCATCCATTTCATTTTTCCCCATTCCATTCCATTTCATTCCTTTCCTTTCCACTCCACTTCACTCCATTCTATTCCATTCATTTCCATTCCCGTCATTCGGTTACTTTCCACTCCATTCCATTCCATTCCCCCATTCTTTTCCACACCATTAGTATCCATTACATTTCATTTCATTCCATACCATTTGATTCCCTTCCTCTTCATTCCATTCCTCTCCTTCCATCTCCATTCCATTCCTTTACATTCCATGGGCTTCCGTTCCTTCTCATTCAATTCCTCTCCATTCCATACCATTCCTTTCCTCTCCGTTGCATTCCATTCTACTCCATTCCATTCCATTCCTCACCATTCAATAACATTCCTTCTCATTCCAATTCATTCCTCTCCATTCAAATCCATTCCATTAATGGACTATTCTGATCCATTCCACTCCATTCCTCTCAATTCCATTCCATTCCATTTCTCCCAATTTCATTGCCTTCCTCTCCATTCCATTTCATTCCAATCCTCTCCATGTCGATCATTTCCATTACTTTTCATTCCGTTCCTCTCCATTACATTCCACTCTAATCCATTCCATTCTTCTCCCTTCTAGTCTATGCCATTGCTCTCCATTGCTTTCTATCCTTTCACCTCACTTCTACTCCATACCTCTCCATTCCATTCCTTTCCACTCCACTTCTTTCCATTCTAAGCCTCTCCATTCCATTCAACTCCACCACATTCCATTCCACTCCTCTCAATTCCATTCCAATCCTGTCCATTCCATTCCATTCCATTCCAATCCATTCATTCTATTTCTTTCCATTTTCCATTCTATTCCATTCTATGCCATTCCATTCCACTCCATTACATAACATTCCACTCCTCTTCAATCCATTCCATTCCTGTCTATTCTATTCCACTCCACTACATTCCATTCCACTCTTCTCCATTCCACTCCTTTCCTCTCCATTCCATGACATTTATTCCACTCCTTTTCATTCCTTTCCATTTGTCCATTCCATTCCATTCTATTCCATTCTATTCCATTCCACACCACTACATTCTATTCCACTCAATTCCTTTCCATTCCATTCCTGTCCATTTCATTCTAGTCCATTCTTTCCATTCCACTGCATTCCATTCCATTCCTCTCCATTCCATTCCAATTCATTCCATTCCTCTCCATTCTACTCCAATCCATTCCATTCTTTTCCTTTCCCTTCCATTCCATTGCATTGCATTCCATTGCCTCCATACCATTCCAATTCTTTCTTCTCTGTTTCATTCCAATTCATTCCATTCCACTCGATTCCACTCCACTCCTTTCGACTCCATTCCATTCCATTCATTTCCATTCTTCTGCATTGTATTCCATTCCTCTCCATTCCTCCACATTCCATTCAACTGCATTCCATTATATTCCAATTCATTTCATTTTATTCTATTCCGTTCCATTCCATTCCATTGCATTCCATTACTCTCCACTTCAATCCATTTCATTCTTCCCCATTCCATTCCATTTCATTCCATTCCTTTCCATTTCATTCCATTCCATTCCACTCAATTACACTCCATTCTATTCCATTCAATTCCATTCCCCGCATTCCGTTTCTTTCCACTCCATTCCAATCCAATCCTCCCCATTTCTTTCCACGGCATTCGAATCCATTACATTTCATTTCATTCCATACCATTCCATTCCATTGCGATTCAATCCATTCCTTTCCTTCCCTCTCCTTTCCATTCCATTCCATGCGCTTCCATTCCTCACCATTCTATTCCTCTCCATTCCATTCCGTTCCTTTCCTCTGCGTTGCATTCCATTCCACTCAATTCCATTCCATTCCTCAACATTCCATACCTTTCCTTTTCATTCCAATCCATTCCTCTAAATTCAAATCCATTCCATTTATGGCTTATTCTGATCCATTCCACTCCATTCCATTCCATCCATTCAATCTCATTCTTCTCCATTCCATTCCATTCCACTCCTTTTCATTCCATTCCATTTCTTTCCTTTCCATTCCATTCCATTCCATTCTATTCCACCACACTTCATTCGGTTCCTCCCAACTCAATTCCGTTACTTTCCTCCCCATTCCATCCTTTCCACTCCTTTCCTTACTATTCCTTTCCATACTTCTCCATTCAATTCATTCCATTCCAATCTCTTCCCCTCCAGTACATTCCATTCCACTCCAGTCCATTGCATTCCATTCCACTCCATTCCATTCCATTCTACAAAATTCCATACCATTCTACACATTCCTCTCCATTCAATTTCTTTCCATTCCCATCCATTCGTCTCCAAACCATTTCTCTCCATTACTCTGTATTCCATTTCATTCCATTCATGTCCATTCCATTCCTCTACATTTCAAATCATTGCCCTCAATTCCTTTCCATTCCATTCTATTCCATTGCTTTCCTTTCCGCTCAATGTCTCTCCTTTCCATTCCTCTACATTCCTCTACATTCCAACCCTTTCCATTCCATTCCATTCCTTTCCACTCAATTCTATTCTTCTTAACTTCATTCCATTCCACACCATTGCATTCCATTCCATTCCTTTTCCTTCCATTTATTCCACTCAATTCCATGTACCCCATTCCATTCCATTCCATTCCTCTCCTTTCCATTCCATTTAATTCCATTCCATTCCATTCTTCTCCATTCCATTCTATTCCATTCCATTTCATTCCTCTCCCTTCCATTCCATTCCATTTTATTCTTCCCCATTCCATTTCTCTCCATTCCTTTCCATCCCATTCAACACCTTTCCTTCCCATTCCGTTCCATTCCATTCCATTCCTTTCAAATCCACTCCATTCAGTTCCATTCCATTTCTACCTTCCATTCCTTTAAATTCCATTCCATTTCATTCCATTCCACTCCACTACATTCCTTTGCACTCCTTTCCTTTTCATTCCACTCCTCTCCATTCCATTCCATTTCATGACATACATTCCACACCTTTTCATTCCATTCAATTTCTCCATTCAATTCCATTCCGTTCCTTTCCTTCCACTACACTGCATTCCATTCCACTCCACTCAATTTCTTTACATTCTTCTCCATTTCATTCCAGTACATTCCATTCATTCCACTACATTCCGTTCCATTCCATTCCGTTCCATTCAATTTTATTCATCGCCATTCCATTCCATTCCATTCCTATCCAATCCATTCCATTCCATTCGTCTCCATTCCATTCCATTCCTCTCCAATCCATTCCATTCCTCTCCATTCTATTCCTATCCTTTCCTGTATATTCCATTCAATTCCAATCCCATCCATTCCATTCCATTCCATTCTTCTCCATCCCATTCCATTGCATTCTATTCATTCCATTCTATTCCTTTTCATTCCTCTCCATTCCATTCCAATCCATTCCATTCCACTCCATTCCATTCAATTCCATCCCTCTCCATTCCTTTTCATTCCTCTCCAATCCATTCATTCCAACCCTTTCAATTGCCTTAATCTCTATTCAATTCCATTCTCCTCCTTTGCACTCCATTCCATTCCATTCATTTCCATTTCACTGCATTCCATTACTCTGAATTCCAATCCATTTCAATCTTCTCCATTCCATTCCAATCCAATCCATTCCACTACACTCCACTCGTTTCCATTCCTTTACATTCCATTCAATTAGATTCCCACCATTCAATTTCTTTCCTCTCCATTCCAATCCATTCGTCCCCATTCCATTCATCTCCATTCCTTTCCATCACATTTCATTTCATTCCATAGCATTCCATTCCATTCCATTGCTGTTATTTCATTCCTCCCCTTCCCTTTCAATTCCATTGCATTCCATGCCCTTCCATTCCTGCCATTCTATTCCTCTCCATTCCATTCCATTCCTTTTGTCTCCATTCCATTTTATTCCAATCCATTCGTTTCCAATCCTTGCCAATTCATACCATTCCATTTCATTGCAATGCATTCCTCTCCTTTCAAATCCATTCCATGTATGGACTATTTTGATCCATTCCGCTCCATTCCATTCCATTCACTTCATTTTATTCCATTCCATTCCTCTCTTTCCATTACATCCCTTTCTACCACACTCCATTCCATTCCTCTCTACTCAATTCCATTATATTCCTCTCCATTCTATCCGTTCCTTTGCATTCATTTCCATTCCATTTCATACATCTCCATTCCATTCATTCCATTCCACTCCCTTAGCCTAAACTACAATCCATTCCACTCCAGTCCATGGCATTCCATTCCACTCCTTTCCATTCCATTCCATTCTACTCCATTCCATACCATTCTATTTCATTTATCTCCATTCCATTTCCTTCCGTTTTCATCCACTCGTCTCTAAACAATTTTTCTCCATTCCTCTATATTCAATCCCATTCCATTCATGTCCATTCCATTCCATTCCATTCCTCTACATTACAATCCATTGCCCCCAATCTCCTTTCATTTCCATTCCTTTCCTTTGCACTCCATCTCCATTTCTTTCCGTTCCATTCCTCTACATTCTTCTCCACTCCAATCTATTGCATTCCATTCCTCTATTCCATTCCATTCCATTCCATGCTCTCCTTTCCTTGCAATTCTTCCCTCTCAATTCCATTCACTTCCATTCCGACCCTCTCCATTCCATCACTATCCATTCATTGTCTTCCATTCCTCTCCATTTCATTCCATTTCATTCCACTCAGTTCCATTCCCATTCACTCCATTACATTCCACTCTATTGTATTCCATTCCATTCCATTTCCTTCTCTTGCTCCACGCAATTTCAGGTCACCCCATTCCATTCCATTCTACTCCATTCCTCTCCTTTCCATTCCATTCAATTCAATTCCTTTGCATTCTTTGCCATTCCATCCTATTCATTTCCATTCCATTCCTTTCCTTTCCTCTCCATTCCATTCCATTGAATTCCATTCCAATATTCCTCATTCTATATCTCTCCATTCCATTCCATTCCATCCCATTCCTCCCCAGTACGTTCCATTCCATTCTAAATCACTTCATTCCATTCCACTCCATTCCATTCCATTCTATCCTACATTCCCTTCCTCTCATTTCATTCCTATCCATTCCATTCCATTCGACTCCACTACTTTCCATTCCAAGCCTCTCCATTCCATTCCATTTCATTCCACTCCAGTACATTCCATTCAGCTCCTCTCAATTCCATGCCATTCCTCTCCATTCCATTCCATTCCGTTAATTCCACTTCTTTACATTCACTCTATTTCTCCATTCCATTCCATTCTATGCCATTCCATTGCATTCCATTCAACTCCTCTTCATTCCATTCTATTCTATTCCACTCCACAGCATTCAATTCCACTCCTCTCCATTCCATTCCTTTCCTCTCCATTCCATGCCATTTTTTCCACTCCTTTTCATTCCATTCCATTTTTCCATTCTATTCCATTCCAGTCTATTCCATTCTATTCCATTCCACCACATTCTATTCCACTCAAATTAATTCCATTCCATTCCTTTCCATTTCATTCTAGTCCATTCTATTCATTCCACTGCATTCCATTCCATTCCATTCCTCGCCATTCCATTCCATTCTTCTCCATTCCATTCCATTCCTCTCCATTCTACTCTATTCCATTCCATTCCTTTCATCTCCTTTTCGTTCCATTCCATGCATTCCATTACTCTCCATTCCAATCCATTTCATTCTTCCCCATTCCATTCCATTTCATTCCATTACTTTCCACTCCACTCCACTCCATTCTATTCCTTTCAATTCCATTCCCCCATTCCGTTTCTTTCCACTCCATTCCAATCCATTCCTCCCTATTCCTTTCCACGCCATTTGAATCCATTACATTTCATTTCATTCCATACCATTCCTCTTCATTTCATTCCACTCCTTCCTTCTCCATTTCATCCCATTTCATTCGCTTCCATTGCTCACCATTCTATTCCTCTCCAATCCATTCCATTCCTTCCCCCCATTGCATTCCATTCCACTCCATTTTTTCCAATCCTCAACATTCCATACCATTCCTTTTCATTCCAATCCATTCCTCTCCTTTCAAAGTCATTACATTTATGGACAATTCTGATCCATTTCACACCATTCCATTAATTCATGCAATCTCATTCATCTCCATTCCATTCCATTCCACTCCTTTTCATTTCATTTCATTCCATTCCTTTCCATTCCATTCCATTCCATTCTATTCCACCACATTCAATTCGGTTCCTCCCCACTCAATTCCCTTACTTTCCCCTCCATTCCATCCGTTTCATTCCAATCCTTACTAATCCTTTCCGTACTTCTCCATCAATTCATTGCATTCCATTCTCTTCCCTCCACTACATTTCATTCCACTCTTGTCCTTTGCATTCCATTCCACTCCATTGCATTCCATTTTATTAAATTCCATACCATTCTATATCATTCCTCTCCATTCAATTTCCTTCCATTCTCATCCATTCGTCACCAAACCATTTCTCTCCATTACTCTGTATTCTATATCATTCCATTCGTGTACATTCCATTCCTCTACATTTCAAACCATTGCACTCAATTCCTTTCCATTCCATTCTATTCCATTGCGTTCTTTTTCACTCCATTTCTCTCAATTCCATTCCTCTACATTCCTCTCCATTCCAATCCTTTTCCTTCTATTCCATTCCATTCGATTCCTCTATTCCATTACACTAAATTTCATTCCATGCTATTCCATTTCTCCCAGTTCCTTCCCTCTCCATTCTTTTCAAATCCATCTGTTCCTTTTCATTCCATGCCTATCCATTCCATTTCTTCCCTTTCCTCTCCATTCCGTTCCATTCCATTTTAAACCAATCCATTCCTTTCCACTCAATTCCATTCCGCTTCACTTCATTCCATTCCACTTCATTGCATTCCATTCCATTCCATGTCCTTCCATTTGTTACACTCAATTCCATGTCCCCCATTCCATTACATTCCTCTCCTTTACATTCCGTTAAATTTCATTCCATTCCATTCTTCTCCATTTCATTCTATTCCATTCCATTCCATTCCTCTCCATTCCGTTCCATTCCATTTTATTCTTCCCCATTCCATTTCTCTCCATTCCATTCCATCCCTTTCCTTCCCATTCCGTTCCATTTCAATCCATTCCATTCAAATCCCTCCATTCCATTCCATTCTATTTGTACATTCCATTCCTTTACCTTCCATTCCATTTCATTCCATTCCACTCCACTACATTCCATTGCACTCCTTTCCTTTTCATTCCATTCCTCTCCATTTCATTCCATTCTTTCCTCTCCTTTCCGTTCCATTCAATTTCTCCATTCCATTGCATTCCGTTCCTTTCCTTCCACTACACTGCATTCCATTCCACTCCACTCCATTCCTTTCCATTACTCTCAATTTCATTATAGTACATTCCATTCATTCCACTACATTCCATTCCATTCCATTCTGTTTCATTCAATTATTTTCATCGCCATTCCATTCCATTCCATTCCTATCCAGTCTATTTCATTCCATTCATTTCCATTCCATTCCATTCCTCTCCAATCCATTCCATTCCTTTCCATTCAATTCCTCTCCCTTCCTGTATATTCCATTCAATTCCAATCCAATCCATTGCATTCCATTCCATTCCTCTCCATCTCATTCCATTGCAGTCTATTCATTCCATTCCATTCCATTCCATTCCTTTTCATTCCTCTCAATTCCATTCCAAACCATTCCATTCCACTCCATTCCTTTCAATTCCATCCCTCTCCATTCCTTTCCATTCCTCGCCAATCCGTTCCATTCCATTCCAACACTTTCCATTGCCTTAATCTCTATTCAATTCCATTCCCCTCCATTGCACTCCATTCCATTCCATTCATTTCCATTTCATTGCAATCCATTACACTCCAATCCAAAGCATTCCATTCTTCTCCATTCCATGCCATTCCAATCCATTCCACTCTACTCCACTCCATTCCATTCTTTTCCATTACATTTAATTAGACTCCCCCATTCAATTTCTTTCCTCTCCATTGCAATCCATTCATCCCCATTCCATTCCACTTCATTCCTTTCCATCACATTTCATTTCATTCCATAGCATTCCATTCCATTCCATTGCTCTTCATTTCATTCCTCCCCTTCTCACTCAATTCCATTCCATTCCTTGCCCTTCCATTCCTCACCATTCTAATCCTCTCCATTCCATTCCATTCCTTTCCTCTTCATTGCATTTCATTCCACTCCATTCATTTCCAATCTTTGCCAATTGATACAATTCTTTTTCATTCCAATGCATTCCTCTCCTTTCAAATCCATTCCATGTATGGACTATTATGATCCAATCCACTCCATTGCATTCCATCCATTCAATCCCATGCATTTCCATTCCATTCTATTCCACTCTATTTCATTCCATTCCATTCCTCTCCTTCCATTCCATTCTTTCCACCACACCCCACTCCGTTCCTCTCCACTCAATTCCATTACATTCCTCTCCATTCCATCCGTTCCATTGCATTCATTTCCATTCCATTCCATTCATTTCTTTCCACTCCCTTCCACTAAACTACATTCCATTCCAACCAGTCCATTGCATTCCATTCCACTCCTTTCCATTCCATTCCATTCTATTCCATTCCATATCATTCTATATCATTTATCTCCATTCCATTTCCTTCTGTTCTCATCCATTCTTCTCCAAAAACCTTGTCTCCATTCATCTATATTCAATTCAATTCCATTCATGTCAATTCCATTCCATTCCATTCCTCTACATTACAAGCCATTGCACTCAATCTCCTTGCAATTCCTTCCCATTCCATTGCATTCCATCCTCTCCATTTCTTTCCATTCCATTCCTCTACATTCTTCTCCATTCCAATGTATTCCATTCCATTCCAGTCCAATTCATTCCATTCCTCTATTCCATTCAAATCCATTCCATTCCATGCTATTCCATTCCTCGCAATTCTTCCCTCTCCATTCCATTCAATTCCATTCCATTCCTCTCCATCCCATCGCTATCCATTCACTGTCTTCCATTCCTCTCCATTTCATTCCATTGCATTCCACTCAATTCCATCCTCCTTTACTCCATTCCATTCCACTCCATTGTATTCCATTCCATTCCATTTCCTTCTACTTACTCCACTCAATTCCATGAGACCTTTTCCATTCCATTCCATTCCTCTCCTTTGCATTCCCTTCCATTCTATTCTGTTGCATTCTTTTCCATTCCAACCTATTTCATTCCATTCCCTTCCATTCCTCTCCATTCCATTCCATTCCATTCCCATATTCCTCATTCTACTATTCTCCATTCCATTCCATTCCATCCCATTCCTCACCTGGTCCGTTCCATTCCATTCCAACCCACTTCAATCTGTTCCACTCCATTCCATTCCTACATTCCGTTATTTTCCATTCCATTCCTTTCCATTCCATTCCAATCCACTCCACTACTTTCCATTCCAAGCCTCTCCATTCCATTCCATTCCATTCCACTCCACTCCACTACATTCCATTTCACTCCCCTCAATTCCATTCCATTCCTCTCCATTCCTCTCCAGTCCATTCCATTCCTTTGCATTCCATTCATTCAACTCCTTTCCATTCCTTTCCATTTCTCTATTCCATTCCATTCTATGCCATTCTATTCCACTCCATTACATTCCATTCCACTCCTCTTCATTCCATTCCATTCCATTCCATTCTATTCCACTCCACTACATTCCATCCCACCCCTCTCCATTCCATTTCTTTCCTCTCCATTCCATTCCATCCTTTCCACTCCTTTTCATTCCTTTTCATTTATCCATTCCATTCCACTCCACTACATTCTATTCCACTCAAACCCATTCCATTCCATACCTGTCCATTTCATTCCAGTTCATTCATTCATTCTACTGCATTGCATTCCATTCAATTCCATCCCTCGCCATTCCATTCCATTCCATTCCTCTCCATTCCATTCCATTCTATTTCAATCCTCTCCATTCCACTCCTTTACATTCCATTGCTTTCCTCTCCTTTCCATTCCATCCCATTGCATTGCATTCCATTCCCCTCCATACCATTCCATTTCTTTCTTTTCAATTCCAGTCCAATTCATTCCATTCCATTCTGTTCCACTCCACTCCATTCGACTCCCTTCCATTCCATTCATTTCCATTCTTCTCCATGGCATTCCAATCCTCTTCATTCCATTCCATTCCTCCACATTCCATTCAACTGCATTCCATTATATTCCAATCCATTTCATTCCATTCTATTCCGTTTCACTACATTCCATTGCATTCCATTACTCTCCATTCCAATCCATTTCATTTTTCCAATTCCATTCCATGTCATTGCATTCCTTTCAACTCCACTTCACTCCATTCTATTCCATTCAATTCCATTCCCCCCATTCCCTTTCTTTCCACTCCATTTCATTCCATTCCCCCATTCCTTTTCACACCATTCGAATCCATTATATTTCATTTCATTCCATACCATTTTATTCCATTCCTCTTCATTTCATTCCTCTCCTTCCCTCTCCATTCCATGGGCTTCCGTTCCTCACCATTCAATTCCTCTCCATTCCATACCATTCCTTTTCTCTCCGTTGCATTCCATTCCACCCCATTCCATTCCAATCCTCACCATTCATTAACATTCCTTTTCATTCCAATCCATTCCTCTCCATTCAAATCCATTTCATTTATGGACTATTTTGATCCATTCCACTCCATTCCATTCCATTCTTCTCCATACCATTCCATTCCATTCCTCCTCATTGCATTGCCTGCCTCTCTATTCCATTCCATTCCAGTTCTCTCCATATCATTCCTTTCCATTCATTTCCATTCTGTTCCTCTCCATTACATTCCACTCTACTCCATTCCATTCTACTCCCTTCTGTTCTATGCCATTGCTCTCCCTTGCATTCTATCCTTTCATCTAAATTCCAATCCATACCTCTCCATTCCATTCCATTCCACTCCACTACTTTCCATTCCAAGCCTCTCCATTCCATTCAAATCCACCACATTCCATTCCACTCCTCTCAATTCCATTCCAATCCTCTCCATTCCATTCCATTCCATTCCAATCCATTCATTCCACTACTTTCCATTCCTTTCCATTTTCCATTCCATTCCATTCTATGTCATTCCATTCCACTCCATTCCATACCATTCCACTCGTCTTCATTCCATTCCATTCCATTCTATTCTACTCCACTTCACAACATTCCTTTCCACTCTTCTCCATTCCATTCCTTTCCTCTCCATTCCATGCCATTCATTCCACGCCTTTTCATTCCTTTCCATTTCTCCATTCCATTCCATTCCATTCTATTCCATTCTATTCCATTCCATTCCACTCCACTACACTACATTCTATTCCACTCAAATTCATTCCAATCCATTCCTGTATATTTCATTCTAGTCCATTCTTTTCATTCCACTGCATTCCATTCCATTCCATTCAATTCATTTCCATTTCTCACCATTCCATTCCATTCCATTCCTCACCATTCCATTCCATTTCATTCCATTCCTCTCCATTCTACTCCATTCCATTCCATTCCTTTCCTTTCCCTTCAATTTCATTGCATTTCATTCTATTCCCTCCATACCATTCCAATTCTTTTTTCTCCGTTCCATTCCAATTCATTCAATTCCATTCTATTTCACTCCACTCCATTCGACTCCATTGCTTTCCATTCATTTCCATTCTTCTGCATTGTATTCCATTCCTCTCCATTCCGTTCCATTCCTCCACATTCCATTCAACTGCATTCCATTATATTCCAATCCATTTCATTCCACTCTATTTCATTCCATTCCATTCCATTGCATTCCATTACTCTCCATTCCAATCCATTTCATTCTTCCCCATTCCATTCCATTTCATTCCATTCCTTTCCAGTTCATTCCATTCCACTCCACTCCACTCCATTCAATTCCATTCAATTACATTCCCTGTATTCCGTTTCTTTCCACTCCATTCCAATCCATTCCTCCCCATTCCTTTCCATGGCATTCGAATCCATTACATTTCATTTCATTCCATACCATTCCATTCCATTACTCTTCATTCCATGTTGGTGACCAGCACTGACCGGGGGGATTAGGACCGCACCAGTGAGTCAGAACGGAGAGAAGAAACCACTCAGAGGCAGCTCTTCTGGGAACAGTCTGGCCAAGACTGAAGCCAATTTTATTCAAACTTTTTCCAACTTATATACCATTTTCTATAATCTCCAGCAGTGTGACAATTACTTGCTGGGGGCGTACAAGTTCATTGATGTGTAACGCGCTTTACAAATCATGTACCATCACACTTTCAAGTTCCCAGTGAACAATTACAATTCCATGATGTATGAATCACAGGTGCACAATTTCAATACAGATTGTTCAAAATGTTTTCCACAATGTTCAATAAATCATTCATATTATACTCTATGTTCTAAACCCTGATTAAAAAACTTTCCAAGTTAACTCTAAGTTCAATCCAATTTTACTAACTTTTAATATTTTTGACGATTAATATTATATTAACACTATACTATAATCTATAAGTTTACTTAAATGACTTAATTTTATTACCTTAATTTTATACTATTTATTTTTATAATTCTTATAACCTACTACATTTCTATACTGCCCTATGATTGTATGTTAATTACCTATGAACTTATCCTTAACCTAAAATTTTATCACAACTTCTATAAATTTCAAATATCTAAACTATTGTCTTTTATACTTTATTAATTACTTATCTTATAATATCATGTCTAAATTCTAATACAACTATTATCCTACTATAATCTATTACAAACCTTATCATTAGTACTAATAAGTATAAAAATTATGAACTTACTCTATGTTCTATAAAACTTAATTCAATGACATTTTAACCTAAAACCTAAATCTGATTGCCTATTACATGGAAACTACCTACGTCTCAAAACCTGCCATGCCACCTAAAACAATGAACTGCACAGTTGCCATAATGACAGCCAGGGACTGAAGCAAGCTGAAAGTTACTGCATGTACAAAAACCAAGAACGTTCTGCTTGACCAAAAGCAACATAATACAACTATTATCACAGTTATAACGTCTAATCATAACCTCAAATGAAACTACATACTGGAACAAAAGCTAATCAATCAGTTTACCAGGAAATAACAGCTAAAAATCTTAAGAAGAAAAACAGTTTAGAAAGAAAAAGAGATATAAAATAATTCTGCTGTGCATTTTTCAAAGGATATAATAAGATTTTATTTTAGACTGTCACTACCTAATATTGAAAATTCTGTTGTTTTATAATACACTGGTTACTATTCATATGCACATACTTGATGTTATATCCTTGTCTCAGAGGTGACCTTCTGAATAGACCTTCATAGACCTCAACTGTATGGTTACAGATGTTGGCTCCCATCTCCCCCTTTTTATTAAAACAAACCACCAAAACATCTTGGCTTCTGTCTAAGGTTGTCCTCGCTTCACCATAGTTGTTACCCGTCATTGGCCCCTTCACCTTCCTCACAGGGAATGCCTGTCTTAGGCTCATACTAGGTGGCTGGAATCTTACCCGCCACTGAATACCAAGATTCTTATTATAGAGGGGATATAGGTAGGACGAAGAATAGTATGTTGTTGGTATAGATGATGTAAAATAGTAACAATATGAAATAAGTAACCAGATAATAGATGACATTATTTTTTAACTTTATTACTGAGCACTGCCAGATGAATGGTATCTGAATTGCGTTGCACTGCTTTTCTGAAACGTCAGATGATGACTAGAAAAATAAACATCAGAAGAAGAACAATCACACCAATAACAATGAAATTATAGATCAGATTCCAAATAGAATGAGAAGCCACAAATTGAGAAATAGAAGAAGTAAATCTAGAAGTCAGTTGAGAAAATGAAAGTGTAGACAGGTGTGCCTGAGAGATAGCAGTGATTTGACCATGTAACTCTTGAATATTTAAAGAAGAATTAGAGGACTGCCAAACTCCCACAAGGTGTTTCTGAACATCAGCCCAACTGACATTTTGACCATCATATGGCAAGGGTGTAACACAGATCCATTTAAATCGTGCGTGGCAGGCTACAGACATCTGAACTTTAATATGTTGAATTTGATTTCCTATATATACTAATGCTGATTCTAAAGCATTTAACCTATCAATAATACCTTTATCTATCTGTTCTTGAGTAAATAACGCTAAGCTAACATTTTGAGATAAATCATTCACATGATTAGCTGTGTGTACTTCCTGAACTAAAACAGTAGCAG
>NW_007143162.1:1283-3436 GCF_000164805.1 Carlito syrichta | reverse complement strand
AAAAGCTAATCAATCAGTTTACCAGGAAATAACAGCTAAAAATCTTAAGAAGAAAAACAGTTTAGAAAGAAAAAGAGATATAAAATAATTGTGCTGTGCATTTTCCATAAGATATAATAAGATTTTACTTTAGACTGTCACTTACTAATATTGAAAATTCTGTTGTCTTATAATACACTGGTTACTATTCATATGCACACACTTGATATTATATCTTTGTCTCAGAGGCGACCTTCTGAATAGGCCTTCATAGGCCTCAGCTGTGTAGTTACAGATGTTGGCTCCCAACATCTCCCACTTTTTTATTAAAACAAACCACCAAAACATCTTGGCTTCTGTCTTAGGTTGTCCTCGCTTCACCATAGTTGTTACCCGTCATTGGCCCGTTCCCCTTCCCCACGGGGAATGCCTGTCTTAGGCTCATACTAGGTGGCTGGAATCTTACCCTTCACTGAATACCAAGATTCTTATTATAGAGGGGATATAGGTAGGATGAAGAATAGTAAGTTGCTGGTATAGATGATGCAAAATAGTAGCAATATGAAATAAGTAACCAGATAATAGATGACATTATTTTTTAACTTTATTACTGAGCACTGCCAGATGAATGTTATCTGAATTGCGTTGCACTACTTTTCTTAAACGTCGGATGATGACTGGAAAAATAAACAGCAGAAGAAGAACAATCACACCAATAGCAATGAAATTATAGATCAGATTCCAAATAGAATGAGAAGTCACAAATTGAGAAAGAGAAGAAGTAAATCTAGAAGCCAGTTGAGAAAATGAAAGTGTAGACAGGTGTGCCTGAGAGATAGCAGTGATTTGATCATGTAACTGCTGAATATTTAAAGAAGAATTAGAGGACTGCCAAACTCCCATAGGTGTTTCTGAACATCAGCCCAACTGACATTTTGACCATCATATGGCAAGGGTGTAACACAGATCCATTTAAATCGTGCTTGGCAGGCTACAGACATCTGAACTTTAACATGTTGAATTTGATTTCCTATATATACTAATGCTGATTCTAAAGCATTTAACCTATCTATAATACCTTTAGAGACAGGGCAAGATGGCGACGGCATAGGTGAACTGGTGAGATTCTTTGAACGTGAGTTCCCAAAAAGGCTATCACTTCGCTACCCCCATCCCCCAGCCCACCACCAACCGCGCTGGGGGCAGGCTTGGGAACTTCATTCCCACGCAAGGCTAGATATTGCGCCCCTACCCCCACTGCTGCCGTTCTACTCGTGTGTAGAAGTCTCTGGTCCCAGCCCCCTCCAGATCCCTCCCCGGCTGCATTGTCTCCAGCCCGGGCACCCGGCATCAAGCCGCCGGTCACACAGGGAGGCTCTGGGCACCCGCCCCTCAGAGACGCTGGTTCCATTTCTGGCTGAAGTCCTCTGTTGGGTCCCAGCGCCACTCTCGCTGTCTAGGGCCTGCCCTTTGGAACTTTGGAGCTCTGGAACTCCGGGTCCACCCTGGCTGAGGCACTCAGCGTGAGACCTCAAATCAGAGGACCCAGAGAAGCGGAGAAAAACAGATCTGCTTAAACTGCCTTGCCATTCTCCAGGCAGAGACTTCCATTGCCCTGCCCACCTAGAAACAAACTTTACCTCATTTCCTAAGGCCAGGTATTGCAGCGTGCGGGGAAGTTTTGGGTCCCTGCTCCCTCCAGCTCTCTCCCCGGCCCGCACCCGGCACCACAGGTTGCACAGGGAGGCTCTGAGCGCCCACCGCTCAGAGACACCGGTTCCATTACTGGCTGAATACTCTGTAGGGTCCCAGTGCCACTCTCGTCATTTACAGCCTGCCTTTTGGAACTTTGGAGCTCTGGAACTCCGGCACACAGCGTGAGACCCCAAGCCAGAGGACCCAGACAAGCGGAGAAAAACAGATCTGCTTAAACTGCCTTGCCATTCTCCAGGCAGAGACTTCCATTGCCCTGCCCACCTAGCAACAAACTTTACCTCATTTCCTAAGGCCAGGTATTGCAGCGTGCAGGGAAGTTTTGGGTCCCTGCTCCCTCCAGCTCTCTCCCCGGCCCGGCACCCAGCACAGCAGGTCGCACAGGGAGGCTCTGAGCACCCGCCCCTCAGAGACACCGGTTCCATTACTGGCTGAATACTCTGTAGGGACCCAGTGCCACG
>NW_007143162.1:0-930 GCF_000164805.1 Carlito syrichta | reverse complement strand
TCGTCCCATTGGACTCCTCTGCAACCTCCATCTGGGGTAAGGACGTGGTGGTGGGCGGCTCATGATGTTAATCAGTCGATCCGGGATCCACACTGGGGCACCAGCGTTCTGGGGAAAAATACACGCGAAACCTCGTCCTGCTGTCAATAAGACATCAGGTCTGCGCCATTGTCCGGCCAATAAGTCTTTCCATTTTACTAAAGGTAAAGGGTGTTTTTGTGTGTTCCCATCATGGCGAAGAAAAGCAGTTTTTCCTTCAGAATCAACATTTAAGTGATTAATAACGAACAAAGCATGAGATAAAACATGTTGAGGAGAAGCATACTTATATTCATTTTCCTGTAATTTCAAAATTTCGTTTTTTAATGTTTGATGAGCTCTTTCCACCATACCTTGTCCTTGGGGATTATAAGCAATCCCTGTAGTATGCTTAATAGAAAAAGTCTGACAAAATTTCTGAAAAGCCCTTCCAGTATATGCTGGAGCATTGTCTGTTTTTAATGCATGAGGGATGCCCATTACTGCAAAACAGGCAAGTAGGTGTTGCTCTACATGCTTAAAAGTCTCTCCAGTGCGAGCCGTAGCCCATATCATATGCGAATAAGTATCCACACAGACATGAACATAGGGCAATTTTCCAAAAGATTTAACCTGAGTAACATCCATTTGCCAGAAGCTATTTGGTTTCAAGCCTCGTGGATTGACTCCAGTTTGTAACATAGGTAATCTAGTTGGACATGTAGCACAGTTACGAACAATATTTCTGGCAGCTTCCCTAGTAATATCAAATTGTAATCGTAATGCAGAAGCATTTTGATGATGTAATTTATGACTTTCTATGGCCTCATCCATTACTGTCAATATTGTTTTAGTTCCAAGATCAGCTATATGATTGCCCTCATGAATAGGACCTGGCAAAGAAGAATGAGC
>NW_007143161.1:0-842 GCF_000164805.1 Carlito syrichta | reverse complement strand
CCAAGGCATGAGATAAAACATGATGAGGAGAAGCATACTTATATTCATTTTCCTGTAATTTCAAAATTTGGTTTTTTAATGTTTGATGAGCTCTTTCCACCATACCTTGTCCTTGAGGATAATAAGCAATCCCTGTAGTATGCTTAATAGAAAAAGTCTGACAAAATTTCTGAAAAGCGCTACCAGTATATGCTGGAGCATTGTCTGTTTTTAATGCATGAGGGATGCCCATTACTGCAAAACAGGCAAATAGGTGTTGCTCTACTTGCTTAAAAGCCTCTCCAGTGCGAGCCGTAGCCCATATCATATGCGAATAAGTATCCACACAGACATGAACATAGGACAATTTTCCAAAAGATTTAACCTGAGTAACATCCATTTGCCAGAGGCTAATTGGTTTCAAGCCTCGAGGATTGACTCCAGTTTGTAACATAGGTAATCTAGTTGGACATGTAGCACAGTTACGAACAATATTTCTGGCAGCTTCCCTAGTAATATCAAATTGTAATCGTAATGCAGAAGCATTTTGATGATGTAATTTATGACTTTCTATGGCCTCATCCATTACTGTCAATATTGTTTCAGTTCCAAGATCAGCTATATGATTGCCCCCATGAATAGGACCTGGCAAAGAAGAATGAGCTCTGACATGACCAATAAAGAAAGGCATACTTCTTTGACAAATTAAAGATTGTAATTCCTCCAGCAACCTGAAAATGCTAGAATTAAATGTTAAAGGGGCCGTTTCAATATGAGGAAACAATGTAACTATGTATTTAGAATCAGAGTATAAATTAAATGGATCAGATGTTAGTGCTTTAAACACTGCAATTACTGCACAT
>NW_007143160.1:0-723 GCF_000164805.1 Carlito syrichta | reverse complement strand
TAAGCGATCCCTGTAGTATGCTTAATAGAAAAAGTCTGACAAAATTTCTGAAAAGCGCTACCAGTATATGCTGGAGCATGTCTGTTTTAATGCATGAGGGATGCCCATTACTGCAAAACAGGCAAATAGGTGTTGCTCTACATGCTTAAAAGCCTCTCCAGTGCGAGCCGTAGCCCATATCATATGCGAATAAGTGTCCACACAGACATGAACATAGGACAATTTTCCAAAAGATTTAACCTGAGTAACATCCATTTGCCAGAGGCTATTTGGTTTCAAGCCTCGAGGATTGACTCCAGTTTGTAACATAGGTAATCTAGTTGGACATGTAGCACAGTTACGAACAATATTTCTGGCAGCTTCCCTAGTAATATCAAATTGTAATCGTAACGCAGAAGCATTTTGATGATGTAATTTATGACTTTCTATCGCCTCATCCATTACTGTCAATATTGTTTTAGTTCCAAGATCAGCTATATGATTGCCCTCATGAATAGGACCTGGCAAAGAAGAATGAGCTCTGACATGACCAATAAAGAAAGGCATACTTCTTTGACAAATTAAAGATTGTAATTCCTCCAGCAACCTGAAAATGCTAGAATTAAATGTTAAAGGGGCCGTTTCAATATGAGGAAACAATGTAACTATGTATTTAGAATCAGAGTATAAATTAAATAGATCAGATGTTAGTGCTTTAAACACTGCAATTACTGCACATAACTC
>NW_007143159.1:0-3135 GCF_000164805.1 Carlito syrichta | reverse complement strand
TGCTGGAGCATGTCTGTTTTTAATGCATCAGGGATGCCCCTTACTGTAAAACAGGCAAATAGGTGTTGCTCTACATGCTTAAAAGCCTCTCCAGTGCGAGCCGTGGCCCATATCATATGCGAATAAGTATCCACACAGACATGAACATAGCACAATTTTCCAAAAGATTTAACCTGAGTAACATCCATTTGCCAGAGGCTATTTGGTTTCAAGCCTCGAGGATTGACTCCAGTTTGTAACATAGGTAATCTAGTTGGACATGTAGCACAGTTACGAACAATATTTCTGGCAGCTTCCCTAGTAATATCAAATTGTAATCGTAACGCAGAAGCATTTTGATGATGTAATTTATGACTTTCTATCGCCTCATCCATTACTGTCAATATTGTTTTAGTTCCAAGATCAGCTATATGATTGCCCTCATGAATAGGACCTGGCAAAGAAGAATGAGCTCTGACATGACCAATAAAGAAAGGCATACTTCTTTGACAAATTAAAGATTGTAATTCCTCCAGCAACCTGAAAATGCTAGAATTAAATGTTAAAGGGGCTGTTTCAATATGAGGAAACAATGTAACTATATATTTAGAATCAGAGTATAAATTAAATGGATCAGATGTTAGTGCTTTAAACACTGCAATTATTGCACGTAACTCCACTCGTTGTGCTGAAGTTTTTTCTGCTAAAAAGGTAAATAATTGGTTATCAATAATATATGCTGTAGTTCCGGAAAAAGATCCATCCGTAAACACTAATTTAGCTGGAGGTGGTAATGGTTGAGAAGAACATTGAGTTGGGAAAATTAAAGCCTTGTTATGTAAAAATTGTAATAGAGTATTACCAGGGAGATGAAATGAAATAGTATCTGTAAAATTCAATAATGCTATAGACCATTGAGGTTTTACGGCTATTAAAACATCCAATTGTTTTTTAGTATAAGGTATAATGATTTTATTAGGATCTGAGCCAAACAATTCTCTGCTTTTTAATCTGCCTTTTTAAATCAATTTAGCAGCATAAGTGGGGTAAGCTATTAAAATTCTTTTAGCAGTCACAGGTAAATGAATCCATTCTAATGGTCCTTGTTGCCATAAGCATCCAGTAGGAGTATATTCAGTAGATAATATTATTAATGACCATGGTCGAGAATAGTCGAGTCTCCTGACCTTTTGATCAGCAATTTTGTCTTGTACTAATTTTAGCGCTTGAGTGGCTTTCAAAGTTAGACTCCTTGGAGACTGAGGATTTGGATCTCCTCTTAATATGTCAAAGAGAGGTTTTAGTTTATAAGTAGAAATTTTTAGGTAAGGTCTTATCCAATTAATGTCTCCAAGTAGTTTTTGAAAATCATTTAAAGTATCTAGATTTTTTACTTCTAATTGTAATTTTTGAGGTGTAATGTAATCAGAAAAAATAAGCCTTCCTAAATAAGTAAATGGTGGCTGAGTTTGAATTTTTTCAGGAGCCACTTGGAGACCAAAGTTTTGTAAATCTTGAATTAATATAGCCAATCCTGTTTCCAAATATAGTCTGTCTGAATGAGCCACTAATATATCATCCATATAATGGATAAGATATATATCCTTGTAGCTTTGTCTGAAATGTTGTAAAGTTTCATCAACATACTTTTGACATAAAGTTGGACTATTTTTCATCCCCTGAGGCAAAACTGTCCATTGAAACCTCTGATGAGGCCTATTTAAATTTGGAGATGGAATACTAAATGCAAATCTCTGCTTATCCTGAGGAGCCAAAGGAATAGTGAAAAAACAATCTTGAAGGGCTATAACAATAATATGATATTTATCAGGCACTGCTACAGGAGATGGCAATCCTTGTTGTAAAGCACCCATAATTTCCATAGTATCATTTATTTTTCTGAGGTCATGTAACATTTTCCATTTTCCTGATTTCTTTTTAATCGTAAATACCGGAGAATTCTAAGGACTATTAGAAGGCTCTAAGTGACCGGCCTTAAGCTGTTGTTTTACTATTTCCTGAATTGCTGGCAGTTTTTCAGTAGTTAGAGGCCACTGTTCTACCCATACCGGTAAATCGTTTTTCCAGGTTATGGGGTCAGCAGTTGCGACAGTGGCCTGTATTATAAATTTTGACCTAGTCCTTGTCTAGAGGGGTTTGATGTAACCGTAATAGGTTCCTTGATGCCTTGTAAATTTTTCCCTAAACCTTTATCTGGATGAAAACCCATTTGAATCATCTGAGCACTAGCAAAGTAGCCTTTGCTAACTAAGAGAATCCCCATCTGTTCCATAATATCTCTTCCCCATAAAGTAAAAGGGAGATAAGGTATAACATATGGTTGAAACGTTCCTGAAGACTCTAAGTCAGTCCAAGGAAGCACTTGTGAACTTCTGGCAACATTTTGAGCTGTTCCCAATTCAACTAAATCAGAGGTAGTTTGTTCTATCGGCCTATGTTTAGGCCAGTCTTTTCCAGCAATGCAAGAAACATCTGCGCCAGTGTCCACAAGTCCTTCAATTTGCCTTCCCTGAATCTGAATAACTTTAGTGGGTCTGGACCTTTTAACTTCTTTATCCAAAATGCCATACCACTGGATCCAAATCCTTTTTCCTCTCTCTCTTCATCAGTTACTGGAGTGTCTGTATCAAAGTAAGGCAACAACAATATCTGAGCAATATGTTGGCCTGCATGAATCATGATTGTTTTAGAGGGAGGTTGAACAAGGATTTGAATTTCTCCAGTGAAATTTGAATCAACAACCCCTGGGACTACAAAAATCTCTTTAAGAGAGGAAGAGCTACGCCCTACAATTAATCCTAATGTTCCTTTAGGGAGAGGACCATAAACTCCTGTAGATATCTTAGTAGTAGGAGAATCAGATGTTAATATTGTTGAGGTGGAGGCATTGAGGTCCAATCCTGTGCTGCCTGGGGTTTTGCGGAAGAGTCCATCGATTGTGTTCTTTGAAGGAATGGGTTTTTCTTCATTGGATTTCCTGATGGTAATGGGCTGGTAGAATTCTGGTTGTGGCTGACAAAATTTGTCCCCGTTATTTGTGGGGCCTGGGACTGGCCCCTCTGGAAGTTTTTCTGCGGCTGAGCTTGATTTAAGGGAGGTAAGACATACCCATCTTTATGAATTTTGGATTTGCAA
>NW_007143158.1:0-4718 GCF_000164805.1 Carlito syrichta | reverse complement strand
CAAGAACATAGCACAATTTTCCAAAAGATTTAACCTGAGTAACATCCATTTGCCAGAGGCTATTTGGTTTCAAGCCTCGAGGATTGACTCCAGTTTGTAACATAGGTAATCTAGTTGGACATGTAGCACAGTTACGAACAATATTTCTGGCAGCTTCCCTAGTAATATCAAATTGTAATCGTAACGCAGAAGCATTTTGATGATGTAATTTATGACTTTCTATCGCCTCATCCATTACTGTCAATATTGTTTTAGTTCCAAGATCAGCTATATGATTGCCCTCATGAATAGGACCTGGCAAAGAAGAATGAGCTCTGACATGACCAATAAAGAAAGGCATACTTCTTTGACAAATTAAAGATTGTAATTCCTCCAGCAACCTGAAAATGCTAGAATTAAATGTTAAAGGGGCTGTTTCAATATGAGGAAACAATGTAACTATATATTTAGAATCAGAGTATAAAGTAAATGGATCAGATGTTAGTGCTTTAAACACTGCAATTATTGCACGTAACTCCACTCGTTGTGCTGAAGTTTTTTCTGCTAAAAAGGTAAATAATTGGTTATCAATAATATATGCTGTAGTTCCGGAAAAAGATCCATCCGTAAACACTAATTTAGCTGGAGGTGGTAATGGTTGAGAAGAACATTGAGTTGGGAAAATTAAAGCCTTGTTATGTAAAAATTGTAATAGAGTATTACCAGGGAGATGAAATGAAATAGTATCTGTAAAATTCAATAATGCTATAGACCATTGAGGTTTTACGGCTATTAAAACATCCAATTGTTTTTTAGTATAAAGGTATAATGATTTTATTATGATCTGAGCCAAACAATTCTCTGCTTTTTAATCTGCCTTTTTAAATCAATTTAGCAGCATAAGTGGGGTAAGCTATTAAAATTCTTTTAGCAGTCACAGGTAAATGAATCCATTCTAATGGTCCTTGTTGCCATAAGCATCCAGTAGGAGTATATTCAGTAGATAATATTATTAATGACCATGGTCGAGAATAGTCGAGTCTCCTGACCTTTTGATCAGCAATTTTGTCTTGTACTAATTTTAGCGCTTGAGTGGCTTTCAAAGTTAGACTCCTTGGAGACTGAGGATTTGGATCTCCTCTTAATATGTCAAAGAGAGGTTTTAGTTTATAAGTAGAAATTTTTAGGTAAGGTCTTATCCAATTAATGTCTCCAAGTAGTTTTTGAAAATCATTTAAAGTATCTAGATTTTTTACTTCTAATTGTAATTTTTGAGGTGTAATGTAATCAGAAAAAATAAGCCTTCCTAAATAAGTAAATGGTGGCTGAGTTTGAATTTTTTCAGGAGCCACTTGGAGACCAAAGTTTTGTAAATCTTGAATTAATATAGCCAATCCTGTTTCCAAATATAGTCTGTCTGAATGAGCCACTAATATATCATCCATATAATGGATAAGATATATATCCTTGTAGCTTTGTCTGAAATGTTGTAAAGTTTCATCAACATACTTTTGACATAAAGTTGGACTATTTTTCATCCCCTGAGGCAAAACTGTCCATTGAAACCTCTGATGAGGCCTATTTAAATTTGGAGATGGAATACTAAATGCAAATCTCTGCTTATCCTGAGGAGCCAAAGGAATAGTGAAAAAACAATCTTGAAGGGCTATAACAATAATATGATATTTATCAGGCACTGCTACAGGAGATGGCAATCCTTGTTGTAAAGCACCCATAATTTCCATAGTATCATTTATTTTTCTGAGGTCATGTAACATTTTCCATTTTCCTGATTTCTTTTTAATCGTAAATACCGGAGAATTCTAAGGACTATTAGAAGGCTCTAAGTGACCGGCCTTAAGCTGTTGTTTTACTATTTCCTGAATTGCTGGCAGTTTTTCAGTAGTTAGAGGCCACTGTTCTACCCATACCGGTAAATCGTTTTTCCAGGTTATGGGGTCAGCAGTTGCGACAGTGGCCTGTATTATAAATTTTGACCTAGTCCTTGTCTAGAGGGGTTTGATGTAACCGTAATAGGTTTCTTGATGCCTTGTAAATTTTTCCCCAAACCTTTATCTGGATGAAAACCCATTTGAATCATCTGAGCACTAGCAAAGTAGCCTTTGCTAACTAAGAGAATCCCCATCTGTTCCATAATATCTCTTCCCCATAAAGTAAAAGGGAGATAAGGTATAACATATGGTTGAAACGTTCCTGAAGACTCTAAGTCAGTCCAAGGAAGCACTTGTGAACTTCTGGCAACATTTTGAGCTGTTACCAATCTAACTAAATCAGAGGTAGTTTTTTCTATCGGCCAATGTTTAGGCCAGTCTTTTCCAGCAATGCAAGAAACATCTGCGCCAGTGTCCACAAGTCCTTCAATTTGCCTTCCCTGAATCTGAATAACTTTAGTGGGTCTGGACCTTTTAACATTCTTTATCCAAAATGCCATACCACTGGATCCAAATCCTTTTTCCTCTCTCTCTTCATCAGTTACTGGAGTGTCTGTATCAAAGTAACGCAACAACAATATCTGAGCAATATGTTGGCCTGCATGAATCATGATTGTTTTAGAGAGAGGTTGAACAAGGATTTGAATCTCTCCAGTGAAATTTGAATCAACAACCCCTGGGACTACAAAAATCTCTTTAAGAGAAGAAGAGCTACGCCCTACAATTAATCCTAATGTTCCTTTAGGGAGAGGACCATAAACTCCTGTAAATATCTTAGTAGTAGGAGAATCAGATGTTAATATTGTTGAGGTGGAGGCATTGAGGTCCAATCCTGTGCCGCCTGGGGTTTTACGGAAGAGTCCATCGATTGTGTTCTTTGAAGGAATGGGTTTTTCTTCATTGGATTTCCTGATGGTAATGGGCTGGTAGAATTCTGGTTGTGGCTGACAAAATTTGTCCCCGTTATTTGTGGGGCCTGGGACTGGCCCCTCTGGAAGTTTTTCTGCGGCTGAGCTTGATTTAAGGGAGGTAAGACATACCCATCTATATGAATTTGGGATTTGCAATCTTTAGTCCAGTGAAAGCCTTTAACACATCATTGACAAGGAGCAGAAGGCCTGTTACCTCCAGTATTATTATTACCATTTTGATTAGAGAAATTATTCTTGGAAGGACACTGTTTAGAATAATGTCCCAATTGACCACATCTGAAACAAGCATTATTCTGTCCTTGTCGCCTCTGTAATATCTGCGTCATAGATTGTCCTTGAAAAGCTGAAGCCATTGCCACACCTTGTAAATATACAGGAGTCAGTTCAGCACATGCTTTTACAAAATTAGATAAATCCTCAGTTTTCTTGATAGGCTTTAATAAGTTTTGGCAAGGGGGTGAAGCATTTTCAAAAGCCAATTGTTTAATAATAAGGTCTTTAGCTATTTTGTTTATAGCTAACTTTTCTACTGCATCAGTCAATCTAGCAATAAACTCTTCATATGGCTCATCCGATCTTTGCTTTACAGTGGTAAGACCAGACATGGTATGATCAGGAGAAGGTAGCTGCTTCCAGGCTGCAACACTTAAATCACTCACAGCCGTAAGTATATCTGTATGCAATTGTGTTTGAGCCTGGGTATTACAATATTTTCCTACTCCCATATACATATCCATGGTGACATTATCCCGTTCTGGACTTCGTTTAGTAAGATTCTGCTCTACAACTTTTCTTTTAACTAACTCTCCATACTCCATTTCCATAGCACAAATTGTCTTTCTGTCAAACATCCTTTAGCCACTTGAAACCAATCATAAGGAGTCATCCACCAAGCACGTAGCCTCTAAGAAGGCTAGTGTATATGGTGCTGTTGGGCCGTAATCATGACAAGCAGCTTTTAAGTCTTTTAATAATTTCATTGGTATAGGTTTCCATTTAGGGGGTTTAAATTTTGTGTCAATAGGAAAACAATGAAGAGAGTCTTCTGATTTTAAAGCCTTTTGTATAGTCCCTTGAATTCTTGATAAATATTTTTTAGGTAGTTTAACCCTGTGGCCACTAGATGGTAGCAGAGAATTATTTTTAGAAATCACAGGGAAAGAAAAATCTGGCCAATCTGGACTTTTATACTTAGCTGCCTCTTCATTCAATTTTGCATCGTCACCAGGAGATAACTGGTCTCCAGAATCATTTTCTTTAGCTGCCTCATCCTCCTCAGGGTCTGAGTCGTTAGGGAAAAAACCATAATTAGGATCTAAAACTAACGCTTCCCGCAAAATATTCCATAGGGAATAAGAATGGGGTGGCATCTGTGTTCCCCCATGATTAGTATACTATTTTTTCATATTTTTACCTACCTCATCCCATGTTTCTAATTCTAAAGTACCCTGATCCGGGAACCATGGATTAACTTTTTGTACAAAATCTAGAAAATAATTTACTTTATCTCTACTTACCTTTACCCCTTTATGTTTCAAAGCTTTACACATAATACGAATATAGGCTCTCCTTTCCTTGCAGCCGCAGTTCCCCATAACTGTAATAACAAACAATACACACAATATACAGTAATTTTACAGTAATTTTACTGGGATTGAATCACTCTACACAGCGATAAGTCGCACAGTTCATCGGCAACGCTAAGCACTGACTTGCCTATCAACCCGCGCTCTCCGGGGGGGCTGCAGCACCCTAAGACAAGGTCCGTCCTGAAACGAGAGAAACAAACTGGGGAACATATATTTATAATTACCGGAGTCTGGTCCCTGTCGGGTCCCAAAGCTGTCAGTGACCC
>NW_007143157.1:0-768 GCF_000164805.1 Carlito syrichta | reverse complement strand
TGTAGAGACAAGGTCTCCACAAGTTGCCTGGTCTCGAATCCATGGGCTGGTCTCGAATGCACGGGCTCAGGCAATCTATTCACCTCTGCCTCCCAAAGTGCTGGGATTACAGACTGAGCCACTTAGCCCAGACTATAACAAATTTTCATTTAAAGAATAGACTTAGATCTCTTTTCCTAGAGACTTTTAATTTTTAAATAAAAAAATCTATTTGTTTTTAAATAAAAGAGGTGAAATTTCATCTCTTTAATATACTCTTCAATTTATCTTCCAAGAATGATTTTTAAATCCTACATCATTCTTCCCAATTCACATTATTCTTGCAACCTTTGATGCATTGCTATATAATTATTTGTTGACATATTCCAAATCAAATACCCTTGCCAGTCATTCAGAGTAAGCACTCATTTCCACATTTTTTTCTCAGTCTGAATCTCTCACTATTGTTTTGTTCTCCCTTTCCCCCTAATTTCCAATATGTATTGTGAAACACTTTGGAAAATTCAAAATGAAATTAAATTTGGCATATAGCAGTGTTCTAATCTTTGTAAGATTGCAAACATTAATGTGTTCATTTAAAACAAGAATACTGTGAGTAAAGTTACAGATGGAGAATATATACATACATTTGTGATTTAAGATGAATGAATGTATGCTATAAAGAGTTGGTCAATGGTAGTCAGTGAATAATTATATACGAGGTCTAACAATAAAGTTCACAAACTTGCCACCATGCGCTTTTGTTGGCAGCACTGTCCAAAGAACTGG
>NW_007143156.1:0-750 GCF_000164805.1 Carlito syrichta | reverse complement strand
AATACACCAGCACATATAGCACTGTCTGTGAGGGAATTTTAGTCAGTCAACAAATAATTGTATTGGAACACCTTCCCTACTCACGTGATTGGGCCCCAATGACTTTTTTCTTTATCCAAAGATAAAGAAAATAAGGGAAGGAAGACATTTTATTCATTTTTAGTGAGAAAGCAAGATTTATTGGGAGAACAGAAAAGCTCCCACAGTGGGAGGGGACCCAAGGGGGTTGCCTGAAGAAGGACATTTTAATGAAATTCAGTACATCAAGGGTAATGCAACGAGAGCTCTGATGACCATTCCAAACAAAAAGTTCCAAAATTGCTTTTACTGGTGGATGAGGTGCTGCCATTAGTGCATAGCTTCCCAAGGAGGGTACTTGGAAGGTGATCATAGTGATATTCAGCAATGAGATATGTAGCACTTTTTCTAAGATGAGTTCACAAACTTAATGTCAGGCCTGTATAATTGTAATTGTATATCATTTTCATTTTATTTATTTCATAAATATTAATGATAGAAAAATAGTCTCCAGTGACACACATACTTCATGTATCTGATATCTTTTTTTGGCAAGAAGCCAGGATGCAGTGACGAGTGTGAAACAGTAGAAACTAACAGGTAAAGGGAAAATATGGTAATGGAAGAAGATCAAAGAGTGAAGCAAGCCTGCAGATCCTCATGTGAGTTGGGGTCTGTATAATCTGATAATAACCTTCAGGGACAGAAGACAGAATGTGGCAGACACTATAC
>NW_007143155.1:0-788 GCF_000164805.1 Carlito syrichta | reverse complement strand
GACACACATGTATGTCATTTACTCATTAGATTGTAAGACAGAATAGTGGAGGGACTACTAACATTATCTATTCCTCATTTGTACTGCCTGAGTTTAATTCATAGTTGTTTCACTTTTTAGCTGTGTGACTCTCGATAAATTCTTAAGTGGTTTTTTGTTCTTGCTTCTCTTTCTTAAGTTGAATATAATAACCTAAGTTTTTGATACTTTTTCAAAAGTGTTCATAGATATTTTTTCAAGTGTTTCTGAAGATAAAATTTGTGAATATACATAGAAATTAAAATAGCATTAGCATCATGGTATTAATGTTAGCACTTATAATTATCAAATGTTATTATTTGTTGAACAATGAAATTAAAGAAAATAAAAATTGATTTCAAAATTAAAATAATTTTTCAGAAAAAACGTACTTTTCTCAGATACTTTACAGGTGTTTCCTACATGTTATATATGAAAATGATGCCTGTATTTAAAATTTAGAAACTGTCAATAAATTGACTGGACTGTGAATAGAACAGCATAACAGTGCTGCCAAAAAATATATACAAGTTAGGTTAAAATAGAATAAAGTAGAACAGATGTTATGGCTTTACAGTTTTATGTGTCAGGTGAATTCTGAACCTATAGCTTACAAAGTAATATCAGCTATGAAAAATATATATTTGCCTGAGTTAAGCTTATTGTTCCAAGAGCAAAATAACTACCATATTCAATAATCTAGCCCATTATCTTCTTAAATGCTCCAATGCTTTTAGTTTTGTACACCTATATGATGATGTCCAGTCTTT
>NW_007143154.1:0-781 GCF_000164805.1 Carlito syrichta | reverse complement strand
AATTCAGACACTCCTTTTGAGACACTCTAATTTTTATTATCTTACACAACTCTCTTGACCAAAATACTAAAAAAGAAAATGACTATGACTTCCAAAGCCAATAAGCCATTAGAACTAATGGTGCCAACTTGAATACAATGGAAGTTTAGAAATGATCAAAATGGAGAACTGTACTCAGTGAATAAGATTACTGATGCCACTTCAGAATTTTCCACTTTGCATACTTAGCAGGGTTAATAGTTCTTTGATGTATTTTTGTATGCAAAAGATAGTATATTTTCTGTAAATTATCTTTGAATCTCCATAAAAATTTTACTGATTTTTCCCCCCAAAGATTCTAAAAGCTATACATTGAACAGGAAATAGGAAATAGAACTTTCCACTTTTTCCTGGCATTTTCCCAAACACACCAATTCAGAAACAACAGAAAGTGGGGTCAAAAATTACGTAAGGTTGTGAGGTATTAGCATCAGTTACAGAAAGTTCTATTGTCAAATTCTAATCTATAAGCATTCAAATAGCATCCAATTATATTGAGAAGCTGAAGATAAGATGATAATTATAGTACAAAGCACAGTTTTGATATGCTAAGAACAGGGAAATAGGTAATTCAGAAATTACTTTTTCATTTGTATTAAATCATTTACCTTAAGATGTAGTAAAATGAAACAGTTTGACATGAAAAGCAAGTAAAAGAGAACACTATGGAATAATTAAGTAGTGCGGAAAAATAGTAATTTCAATTCAGATAGTTATAAGTAGCTATCACCACCAAATTTAA
>NW_007143153.1:0-803 GCF_000164805.1 Carlito syrichta | reverse complement strand
CCCACAAGTGCATGCCATCATACTTGGCTAATTAAAAAAAAAAATTAATTATAGAGACAAGATTTCGCCAAGTTGCCCGGGTTGGTCTCAAATCCCTAGACTTAGGCAATTCTCTTACTCTGCCTCCTAAAGTGCTGGAATTACAAGCATGAGCCACTGTACCTGGCCTAGGTGTATAATATTTAAAGCAATGAATATGACTATTGTGTTTTCATTTTGGCTTGTGTATTGAATAATTTATGGGTCCTCTATTTTAGAGGAAATACTGACAAATGCAAGAGTGGAAACTGAAGACATTATTTGTTATTAAGGCTATTTAAATCAAAGACACAAATATCCAACCACAAAAAGAAACATGCTCCAGGACAGTTCTAGTTGCAAGTGATAGTCTTATAGAGAATATAGCCTGATTGATGAAACTTACATTTTCGTGAAGGAAAATAGAAAAGAAGCAGGCAAACAAATAAGTAAACATGTTGAATTGATATAGTGACAGATGCTTTCAAGAAAACAAAACAGCATGGTTTTCAAGATGATTGGGTACTGGAACCAGAGCAGAAACACCTACAAGTTAAATAACACAATCTTTTTATATGAATGGAATTTTTAAGAATGAACTCTCTGTGAAATTGGAAGCTATAATGATATTAACCAAAAGGAATGGACATACTGAGTGCTTTGTTGTTACTGTTTTTCATTACCTCAACTTTTTCTTTTAACTCTAGAACAATGATCACATAAGAAAATATTTACCTTTATGAGGATATGAATTAGATAATTATAATGTTATTCATACTTTGAGA
>NW_007143152.1:0-635 GCF_000164805.1 Carlito syrichta | reverse complement strand
CTTGGGGTGCTTCCCAGAGCTCTCCCAGCCCATGGTGTCTGCAGCCGCCTCCATGCACGGCTGTGTGGTTCCAGTTGCCTCCATTGGGGGAGGTTGTGGGAACAGAGCATCAGGTGCAGGAGCCGTAGGGGTCTTTGGGGTCAACAGGGCCGGACAGAGGGCCCTGGGGATGGTGAGGGAGGCCTGGGGGCCGTGCTGGGAGCATGCTAGCTCTCCGGAAGAAGGAGGCCTCCATGGCCTTTCCCTCCCTCTCCAAACCTGTCTCTCTCCTCCCGGCCCACTGCCTGCTGCTGCCTGGGGGCCAGCATGGGCCCCCATGTGTGAGCCTGACTCCCTCCAACCAAAGCGGGGACACAGCCACCCTCACGACCCCCCAGTCACAACCCAGGTCACCGACAATGAGCCGAGCCTCAGAGCTCTGCACTTCTCTACACACCCAGAAAGAGCCACGTGGAGGCCTGATTTTTCCAAGACGAAACCAAGTCGGCCCCAGGCAGAGGGTCCTGAACACCTTCCCCAAAGTCCAGTCCAGGTGCCGGCATCCCATGGGCTCCCCAGAACCCAAGGCCGGAGACACAGACCAGGGGGCCGTCAGGGCGGGCTTCCCATAGGAGGTGTGGGAAAGGCCTTTGGGC
>NW_007143151.1:0-5169 GCF_000164805.1 Carlito syrichta | reverse complement strand
CATCCTGGATCTACAAGGAACTAAAAGTGCTGAAAGAAAAAAAACAAACAACCCCATTATAAAATGGGCAAAAGATATGAACAGATACTTCACAAAAGAGGACATCCGAGCAGCCAACAAACACATGAAGAAATGTTCAACCTCACTAATCATCAGGGAGACGCAAATCAAAACCACACTGAGATACCACCTAACCCCAGTCAGAATGGCAATTATCAGCAACTCAAAAAATAACAGCTACTGGAGAGGGTGTGGTAAAAAGGGAACACTTCTACACTGTTGGTGGGAGTGTAAACTAGTGCAACCTCTGTGGAAAGCAGTGTGGCGATTTCTAAAAGCTCTAAATATCAACCTCCCATATGACCCTGCAATCCCTCTACTGGGAATATACCCTGAAGAACTCAAATCACTCTATAAAAAAGATACCTGCACACGTATGTTTATCGCAGCATTGTTCACAATAGCAAGAACCTGGAAACAACGATGCTGCCCATCAAAAGAGGACTGGATTAAAAAAAATGTGGTACATATACACGATGGAATATTCTGCAGCCATAAAAAAGAACAAAATCATGAATTTCGCAGCAACCTGGATGGAACTTGAGTCTATAATACTGAGTGACCTCTCACAGAAACAAAGGCCCGAGTATCACATGATCTCACTCATATAATGGACCTTTAACATCCAATGTAATACTATAAGAAAATGACTGACAGTACTGGGAAAGTATGGCAGGGAGATGGGGATGGGATTAACAGTAGCAAATATCTGTCTGGGGAAGGGGAAACACCTCTTATCAACAGGGTGCCTGAATGAAACGTAATTGTACACCTACCCCTTAACTGTACCCCACAAAACCATAATAAAAAATATTGACTTAAAAAATAAAAAATAAAAAGTGGGCAAGGACATTAATGGACAATTCTTAAAAGAAGACATATGGACATCCATCAGATATATGAAAAATTGCTCAGCCTCTCTCATAATTTGAGAAATGCAAATCATAACTAGATTGAGATACCACCTAACACGAGTAAGAATGACCATAGTTAAAAAAAAAAAACAGATGCTGGTGAGGATGAGGAGAAAAGGGAATGCTTCTACACTGCTGGTGGGAATGCAAACTAGTACAACCTCATTGGAAGACATACAGTGTGGCGATCCCAGGTGTGAAACCCATTTAAGTACCTTGAACATCCCAATGTAATACTATAAGAAAATGACTGACAGTAGTGGGAAACTTATGGGGGGGGAGGGAGAGGGGATTAACAGTAGTAAATGTCTGGGGACAGGGAAACACCTCTTATCAACAAGGGTGCCTGAATGAAACATACTTGTCTACCTAACCTTTAATTGTACCCCATAATATCATAATAAAAAATATTGTTTATTAAAAAAAGAAAATAAAGATCAAACGTTCAACAAAAAAATAAAAAATAAAGATGTGGGGTACAGTTCAAGATTAGTTATACCAGTGGTCATCGTACAGGTAAAGTTTGGGCCACCCTTTGGTCCCCACCTCTCCTGGTTTGGGATCTTATTGATGTTATCTACCCCTGGCCCTGTACCCTAGCAGTTTCCAGTCACTGCCAATCCCTTTCTTATCGTATTATGGTAAGCTTTCAGGATCTGCTTATGAGTAAGGACATGTGGTACTCAGTTCTTCATTTCTGTGAGAAATAATTGAGTATTATAGACTTTAAATCCATCCAAGTTGCAGTGAAGTCCAAAATTTTGTGCTTCTTTATGACTGCATAATATTCTCTCATGTATATGTACCATATTTTTTTTATCCCATCAAGTTTCAATGGACAGCACAGTTGGTCCTGTTTTTGCTGTTGTAAAATGTGCTACAATAACATGCATGGCAGGTATCTTTTTGTAGAATGATTTGAGTTCCTCTGTGTATATTCCCAGAAGGGAGATTGCTGGGTCATAGGGGAGGTCAATTTCTCATTTTTGGGGGAATTTCCATACTGTTTTCCATGAGGTTGAACTAGTTTGTACTCACCAATGGTGTAGAAGCAATCCTTTTTCTCTACATCTTTGCCAGCAGCTGTTGTTTTCTGTTTTACTAATGACGGCCGTTCTTACTGGAATTAGGTGGTATTTCAATGTGGCTTTGATTTGCATTTCTCCGATGATTAATGAGGCTGAGTATTTTTGCATGTGTCTGTTGAATGCTCATATGTCTTCTTTTGAAAAGTGTCTATTCATATCTTTTGCCCACTTTTTAATGGGGCTATTTGTTTTTGTTTTTGTTTTTTCCTTTTGGCATGTGTGAGTACCTTGTAGACCCTGGATGTCAGGCTTTTGTAACATGCAGTTGGCAAATATTTTTTCTCCTTCTATGGGAAGTCTCCCCACTCTCTTGATGATTACTTTTGCTTTGTAAATCTTTTCACTTTGATGAGTACTCACACGTCAATCTTATCTCTTATGGCATGGGCTTTTGGGGTTTTGATCAGGCATTGGTTGCCTATTCTGATTTCTGTCAGGATGTCTGCTGCATTTTGTAAGACTCTTAAAGTTTGTGGCTTCACATTTAGGTCTTTGATTCATTTGGTGTTGATTTCTGTGTATGATGATAGATAGGGAACCTGTTTCATTCTTCTGCACATGGTCAGCCAGTTTTCCCAGCACAATTTACTGGATAGTTCTCCTCCCCACCCACTCATTGTTAGAAACTTTGTTGAAGATGATTTGGTTGAGAAATTGAGGTTTTGCTTCTGGAATATCTATCTGATCCATTGGTCTATATTTCTGTTCTTCTACCAATACCAGGTTGTTTTCATTATTGTAGCTGTATAATAAATTTAAAGTCTGGAAGTGTGATACCTCTCCCTTGGTTTCTTTTGCTAAGGATTGTTTTGGCTATTCATGGTCATTTATGTTTCCATATGAATTTTTGTATTGTTTTTTCCAGGTCTGAGAATGATGTTGGTAATTTAATGGGTATAACACTGACTCTGTAGATTGCCTTTGAGAGGAAGAACATCTTAACAATGTTGATTCTCCCACCATAGCATGGAATATATTCCCATTTGTTTGTGTCATCTTTGACGTCTTTGAGCTATGTTTTGTAGCTTTCATTGTAAAGGTCTTTCACTGCTCAAGGTTAGAATGAAGTCAACCTATTTCTTTTCTTTGTGGCTATTGTGAATGGAATTGTGCCATTTATTTGAATCACTGCCTGTTTGCTGTTAGTTTATAAGAATGCAACTGTCATTTGCACATTTATTTTGTATCCTGAGAATTTGCCAAAGTCTTTTATCAGGGCAAGGAGGTTTTTGATAGATTCTGGATTTTCCAGGCATAAAATTATATCATCAGTAAAGAGGGATAGCTTGGTTTCTTTTTCTATTTGGAAGCCCCTGATTTCCTTCTCTCAGCTGATTGCTTTAACTAGGATTTCTAACACTGTGTTGAAGAGGAGGGGTGAGAGTGAACAGCCTTGTCTTGTTCCAGTTTCAGGGGAAATGCTTCCAATATCTGTTGTTATAGCAATATGCTGGCTGTGGATTTATTGTAGATGGTTCTTACAATTATGAGGTATGTTACTTTTAGGCCTAAGAGTTTTTATCAGGCTGGGATACTGGATGATTTCAAATACTTTTCCTGCATCTAGTGGTATAATTATGTAGTTATTGTTTTTATATCTGATGATGTATTTAATTACATTTATGGTCTTGCAGATGTTAAACCAACTTGCATTCCTTGGATGAAGCCTACTTAGTCATGATTTTTGAGATGTGTTGCTGAATCTGTTTGCTAGAATCTTGTTGAGAATTTTTGCATTGATGTGCATCAGGGAAATTGGCCTGTTATTCTATGTCTTTGTTGGATTTCTACCAAGTTTGAGTATCAGTGTGATGTTGACCTCCTAAAATGACTTGGGGGAGAGTTCTTTCTCAATTGCCTGGAAGACTTTCTATAGGATTGATATAAGCTCCTTCTTGTTATATTTTGTAGAATTCTACTAGAAATCCATCTGGTTCCAGATTTTTTTTTTGTAAGTACTTTTCTTATGACACAATTTCCTGAGTTGTTATTGGTCTAACTATGATCTTAATTTCTTCTTGTTCCAAACTTGGGAGGCTGTGTGGTATCAGAAAGTCCTCTATTTCATTTGGATATAGAGTTTGTTTCCATACAGGTGAGCATAGTAATCTCTAATAATCCTTTGTAAGTCTTTTGGGGTTTGTGACTTCATTTTTGGCTTTTCTGATGGTGATTATTTGGCCTTTATCTTTCTTTTTGTTGGTTATTCTGGATAGAGGTCTATCAGACTTGTTTGTGGTTTCTAAGAACCAGCTCTTTTTGTTGATTATTTCTAAGGTATGTTTGCCTTCTATATCCTATATTTGCAATTTTACTTTAGTGATCTGGATTCTTCTGCTGAACTTAGGGTTTTGGTGGTCTTGCCTTTCCAGTTCCCTTATGCGATTTGTTAGATTGCTAACTTGTTATCTCTCTATTTTCTTGGTGTGTGTTCATAGAGATATAAATTCCCCTCTTAGTGCTGTTTTCATGGCATCCCAGAGGTTTTGGTAAGATGTTTTTTTAATTTTCATTTGTTTCCAGGGATTTTTACAATTCTGTTTTGATTTCAGTGTTGACCCAGGAGTTGTTCAGCATCATGCTGTTCAGTATCCATGTCTTTGTGAGTTTGGGGGAATTTTCATTGGTGGTGATATTTATTTTTATTCCACTGTGGTCTTAAAAGGTGTATGGCAGTATTTCGATCTTCTGAAATTTGTTTCTGTTTGTTTTGTGTCTGAGGATATGGTTGATCTTGGAGCATGTTCCATGTGGTGATGAGTAGAATGTGCATTCTGTGGTTGTTGGGTGGAGTGTTTTGTAGTATCTATTAAGTCCATTTTGTCAAGCATCAAGTTGAGGTTCTGGATTTCTTTGTTGATTTTTTGCCTTGATGATCTATCTAGGGTTGTTAATGAGGTATATAAGTCTACAGTATGATAGCATTAGAGTCAATATCTTCCTTTAGTTGTCTTAGTATCTGCTTTATAAAGTTGGTGCTACTGTGTTTGGAGCATATATGTTTAGGATGAATATTTCTTGTTGAGGGATCCAACCTTTTTAATTATATAGTATCCACCCATATCTTTTTAAGTTTTTGACGGTTTAAATGTTGTTTTGTCTGACAT